>NC_051164.1:103375942-103650336 GCF_013339745.2 Dermacentor silvarum | reverse complement strand
GCCGCAGCGAGGGCAGCCGGGGGGGCGAAGTGGTCCGCTAGCAACTCCGCCAGGGCCGCCTCGCTGATGCCCAGCGAGATAGCCACCGCGAGGACGGGGTGGCGGTTGACCTTCCTGCCGGTCAGGCACTTTAGGAGGCGCCAGGCCAGGGGGCCCTTGGAGCGGTTCTCGATGGTGGCGCAGAGGCTCCCCCAGCTCTGGCTCCTTCTGCGCCTGGCCTGTCGTCTGCAGCGGGCATCCGCTCTCCTGTATTCGGTCCAGTGCTCTGCACTGCCCGTCCGGATTGCTCGGCGCTCCACGCGTCGCCTGGACGCACGGAGGTTGAGCAGGAGCAGATCCGGGGCAGGAGTATCGGGCAGAGCAGAGCACTGGACTGTGGCTGCCTGGGCGCACTCCATGATGGCACTCAGGAGGTCACAGCCATCTTCCAACTCACTGCAGCGCTTCCTGAACAGGGACCAGTCTGTGACGTGGTATGTTCGTGACCTCGGCCTTCTCCCACACCCGGGGGTGATCAAGATGGGGAAGTGATCAGATCCCCAAGTGTCGGGAGTTGTAGCCCAGTCATAGGATTGCTGCTCGGTGGTAAGGGAGAGGTCGATGGCTGTGCTCACCCCACGGCGGACGTACGTGGGTCCTCCTTTGTTGAGTACCACCAGGCCTGCTCGGCTGATGGCGTTGCAGAGGTCCCTGCCTCGGCGGGTGCACCTGCGCCTGCCCCAGTCGGTGTGGTGGGCGTTGAAGTCACCGCACAGGACTGCATGTCCGCCGAGGCGTGCTGCAAGCCGCACCAGGCTGGAGGGGTCCCACTGTTGTCCAGGACGAACGTAGACGCTCGCCACGGTCGTGTCCTGTCTGTCAAGGCGTACCGTGACAGCACAGCACTCCATGGCGCCGCCCACGACGTCCGACACTGGGGTCACCGAGTGGGCCAGGCTGCTGCGGACGTAGATGGCAGTCCTCGGCTTCCCCTTCTTGTGGGCACCCTCCAGGCAGGGAGCGTCCGTGCATCTCTGCGTCGAGCAGGTGGTGGCGCCAGAGTAGCCCGTGTATCCCGGCAGCCGCAGGTCCTCGGCCACAGTGTACACCTCCTGCAGTGCGAGGACGTCGAAATCACACCGCAGGAGGTGCGCGCACAGCTCTGCATGCCGCCGCCGCAGTGAGTTGGTGTTCCATTGGAGAACACTCGGGCGGCGACGGCATTTCCCAGCTGTGGCTGGTGAGGGATCAGCCATGCTGGTTGACTGTGGTCGGGACTGCCACTGCCTGCAGGCAGATGGCTCGGAGGGGGCTCTCGGCAGGCAGCATCTCCCCGATGGCCTTCAGGGCGAGCTGCAGGCTGGCAATGATCTGGTCCCGAGGGTCCGGGCCAGGCATTGCCAGTGATGCTGGGGCTGTGGTGGGCTCGCTCCCAGGGGTGGCGGGCGGCTGGCGTCGCTGCTTCCGTGGGGCCGGTGTGGGGGGCCGTCCGGGGGGGGCTGCCTTCTGCTGGGGCGCCTGTGGGAGGCCGGCCAGTGCCTGTGCATAAGACAGGCCCTGCACAGGCGTTGAGGTGGCCTTGGCCTGCAAGTTCTCCTCCCGGACACCAGCGCGGACTGCCCGGCGGGAGAGGGGAGCAGGGGCAGTTGCCAAGATGGTGGCCACCCTGCGTTCCTCCTGCCACCTGGGGCAGGCAGGAGTATTTGCGGGGTGGTGGCCACCGCAGTTGCGGCAGTGGGCCGCGTTGGGGCAGCTGTCACCCTGCTCGTGAGACCTCCCACAATGACGGCAGCTGGATGGCGAGTCGCAGGAGGCAGCCACGTGCCCAAAGCGGCCACACTGCTGGCACTGCAGTGGACGCGGTCTGGACGGCCGCACCCTGAACCGGAGCTTGTAGAGGCTCACATGCTCAGGGGGGACCGGCCCCGCGAACCGGATGGTGATGGTGTCGGCCTCCCTGGTAGCAGCCAGCACTGGGACTCCCGACTCGATGGCCCCCAGCAGGTCCGCGTCTGCGGGGATGCCGTCGGCGCCGTGGACAAAACCAGTGCTCCTGCCTCGCTCGGCAGGCTGCCGGGCAGTCACCGGTATTCCCCGGAGCTCCGTGGTGGCCAGCAGCTCCTCCAAGCACCTCTGGGTGGTGGCGTCGGCGGCCACGATGTTGCGCCTGTGATTGACTCTCACAGCGGCAACACCTGGCCGCGCTGAGAGCACCGCCGCAAGAGAGAGGCGTGGTGCTCCTCTGAAAGTGCCACCCACCACAGATGGGCGGAAGAGGGCCGTGCCAATGACCGAGGAGTCCACCGGGATGGCAGCACTCACTGGTGCCCTTGCGCGGCGGCGATCGGCCTTGGACAGCACCAGCTGGAAGCCCTCAGCTGGTGGTGCATGGGTGGATGGGGCCTCCTGTGCAGCAGCCTTTGCTGTGGGTGTGCCGGAGCCCGCCAGAGTGGGTCTCGGGGCCGGAGGGGCAGCAGGGGGGGAAGCCTGTTTGGGTGCAGAGCTTTTCCCCGCCTTCTTCTGCTTCTTCTTGTTTTTCCCCTCCTGCCTCGGTAGAGTGTGGTGGGGGGGATCCTTCAGGAACCTCGCCGCTGGGTGGGCGAGGCCGTGCTGCGTCGGACCGGCTGGGGCTGTGTCTGCTCGGGGATCGTGCGCGAGCCCCAACGGCACAGACTCGGGCGCGTCACGAGCATCCGCCGTAGCAGACGACGCAGCAGGGCTCGCGCCAGCCTCACCGGCAGCCGGAGGAGCGACCGTGTTGATGCGCGCGCCCTCCCTCGGGGAGAGCGCGAAGGAGGCAGCGGACGACTCGCCGGGCGTCCGAGGGCGGCGCTGGTGGTCGAGGGGAGCAGGAGAGCCGGCGCAGCCGGCGGATCGGCGGGGGCGCCATCTCGTGCCGCGGGCGGTGACGAGGAGGCGGCTGAGTCCCCCGGGCGCCGGGAGATGGCGTCGCCGTCGTCCCTGCTCTCCGGGCAAGGTGGGGCGGTCGGCGGCGGCAGCTTACGGCGACCGGTTTGCTCCTCCTCCTCGCTCTCTGCTTCGCGCATGCGTTTGCACGAGGAGGAGGAGTCCATGGCCTCCTCGTCGTCGGATGGGGGCAGCGGGGTGCTCGCCATGGCAGCAATGGCGGCGTCCTGCTCCGAGGGGGGAAGGCTCGCTTGCGGGGAAGGTTTAGCCGGCGCCACGTGTGTCTCGGTGACGGCGGGCGCGGCCGCGGCGGCAGCTGCTTGGGTGGTGGTGGCCTGTTTCTTTATCCACGCGTCCACGATCTCGGCGGCGCGCACCTCTAGTTCGCCTCGCTCACGCGACGCTTGTAGCGTCACGGGCACAAAGGTCGCGAGAGACGCGCTCGCACTTCGACGATGGCCCGCGCGCGGCGGGCGCTCTCCTGGCCTGCGGAAGCCCTCCATGCCGTTCGGCTCCGCAGTCAACACGCGAACCGCGCGTCACAGGGGGCAAACACACTACACGCACGTCGCGCGCACAGCACCGACCACGCGATGCGCGCACGAGGCGGCACAGCCGGGGACGCGGCACAGATGTCGGGTTGGGAACGCCACTCGCGGAGCACAACACTGAAGCAAATCCACTCGTCGCACGATGCAAGCCCGCAGGGAACACACAGGGTTGCGCGTTGGGACGCGCAAATCGTGCGCGGCTGCAGGTGACGTCGCCGACGATGGTGAGCCACGCGGCTCGTGCAGCACACGCCGGGGCGATGTGCAGGCACGACCGCACGGGAGAAGAGCTAGGCGCGACTGGCGAGGCGAGGTCGTCGGAGCGAGACGCAACACAACCTCTCTCTTCGACAGTCAGGGCGAACTCCCATCGGAAGAGGGTGATCGGCGTTTGTGCGGGGGGTGGCGGGTGGGAGAGGAGGCGCGCGATGACGCAGCCGAGGGTGCCGTGTTCATTGGCTCCTCTGCTGGCGCCAGCTGAGGCGGCGTTTGTGAAGGTGCGGTAGCTGGGCAAGGAGAAGGAGAAGGAGCGGGGGAGGACAGACGCGCTAGCGCGGCCTGCAACTGGCGCGACAGCTCCTGAATTTGTAGCTGCTGGGCAGCGATAGTGGCCTTGAGGGCCGCGGTTTGGGGGTCCGACGCGTGAGGCTGCGATTTCCAGCTTACCGGTGATGTGGTGGTGGGGGCGGTGGACGCCTCGGACCTGGGCAGAGGCGGGAAGGAGACGGAGCGGTGGCGGCTGGCAGACCGGGCACCACGGGAGGGAGAGCGGCGGCGGGAAGGCCGAGAGGTCTGGTGGATGGGCCCGGTGGGTGGCGCTGGTGGGGGAGGCTGAGGCTTAGAGGTGACCGGAGGTGACGACGGGCCGTTCCGGTCGAACCGGAGCTTGCACGGACGCGAGCCCGTGACGTGGGCTCCCCTGCACAAGATGCAGCAGGGGACGCAGGTCGGGGGCTCGACTGCCTTGTGAGCCTGGCCGCAGCGGTGACAGAGGGTGGATTTGGGCTTCGTGCACACGTCCGCGCGGTGGCCGGGAGCCCAGCAGTTAGTGCAGGCCTCGGCTTTCGGGCGGAACGGGTGGCAGCGGTAGATCCCGCAGTTGAAGACGATGGCACTGGGGAGTGTTGTAGTGCCGACGAAGGTGATGAGGATAGATTGCGAGCGCCCCATCTGGCGTGCGTCGGCGATGGCGTAGGGGGTGTTGACATTCATGGCTTGTAGATCTTGGACGATCTCGTCCTGGGTTTGGGAGTCCACGGCGTTGTATATAATGCCGCGGAGGGCGTTGTCGGGTGCTGCCATGTACGCACGCAGGGGGTAAGAGGTGGGACCCAGGCGGAGTTCCGATACCCGAAGGTAGAGACGAGCGCGGGGTTCAGATGGGGTGCTGATAGTCAGGGAGTTGTTGTACGGATTGATCCGTACACGGTCGGCGGTGCGGGCGGTGGCATAGTCGATGGTGGCTAGCGTGCAGAGGATTTGTAGCAGGGCTCCGTTAGTGGTAGTGCGGAGGTCAAGCCCCCCTCCCGGTCTGAAAACGATTTTGAAGTCCTCTGCTGGGAGACGAGGGAGGGGAGCGTGACGACGGAGAGTGGTAGTGCTGGGGGTGATGGCTGGCGGTGGAGTAGGGGTCTTGGATGGGGGCGAGGCAGGCGGCGTTGAGGCGATGGCCTGGTGGGCCGCGGCTGCACGGTGTGCTTTCACGCCACGGATCCATCGTGAGTCAGCTTCTAGCTCAGCAGGGGTGATGGAGACGCCTTCGACTTGGTATGCCATGTCGGCGGCTTGGATGGTCACGAACGGTTTCGGCGGAGGTGGTAAAAACGGGCGGCGTCGGCCGCAGGTGTGGCGTGGAACGCAGCTGCGCGTTGCGCAGGCGCTCGGAGTCGAGCGTTGCGCGCTATGCTTAGCGCGTCGGTGGCGTAGCAGATCACAAGGGTTCGAAAAGGTCGAAAATGGTCGGAGTCATTGGCCGGCCGCCAGGTCGAGGAGAAAAGGGAGCCGAGACGGACGCCGCTTTCCCTGCTCGTGGCCTTGGTGGTGGTCGTTGTTGAGGAGCTCGCTCGAAACACGTCCGGCCTGTTCGGCGGCGGAAAGGAAATAATTCTGTGCTTAAAATCGGATACCTTGTCGAGGCCGGAAGTTAACCAAAGATCGACAGGCAGGTTGGCTTTGGGAAACCGTGCCAAAACCACCAATAAGGCAATGCAGGGAGACATGGGTTGGGCCTCGTTTGAAGCGCAGAGCAAAATAGGTTTGAACAAGGACATGGATCAAAATAAATGGCCGGCTGAAGTACACAAGTGCCTGTACCTAAAAAAGTTGTCGCAGTTTCACCTGAAAGGCGATGCATCAATTGCGATAGCAAATTTGTAGAGAGCTATACGGAGTAGTGATAGTAGCTTTATCAGCTGTATAAACTTGGACATGCAGCAGCACCGGCAACACGCAGAACTGTTGTCGACGCCGTCGGCGTTTTGCCCGCGTTCGCACAAAATGCGTGCGGCGTTGGTGACTGTTGCCGGAGCCTCTGATATAAATAGGCACTTGGTGCCGCAGCTAAACGTCGCCTCCCTTCTCTCCCAATCCCCCCCTCCCCCACGGCCTCTCGCGCGTCGGAAGAAGGCGCGTTTGCTCTACATATATGGTGATTGTAAAGGAGGAAAGAGACGCCTACTTCTGCAGCCCTTAAGGGAGCACGGCGCAGAACGCTCGTTTGTTCTCCGCCGTGGGTTCACTCCCCGTGAAAGCGCGCGTCCCTCGCGCCCTTTCACTCGCACATACAGCGTTCGGCGGCGTGCGCCGATCCCTCAAGGGCTGCAGAAGATAGCGCCAACCTTTCCCTTTCCCTCAAGAACCACTTATCGTGCGCCGACTATTTCATCTCCATTGACGTCATACGGAACCTCACGGCGACGGCGACGGCAACGGCGACGACGGCAGAAATCTGCTTTGGAGTGTCCATATAATTGCTATCGCAATAAGAGTGGACGCAGAATAGAGGAAGAGGTCAAGAACGTTGGCAACCAAGTACAGGGCAATTAAAGGTGTAAATAGACGACCAGGTGTCATCAGAAAGAAAATGAGACACAGACAGAGAATTAGATGCATAGAATGGAAACAAGAAAGACAATGGAGATTTGCAAGAATGAGAAAACATAAATTACAAGGGGAAATCTGTACGATAACACGAAGGGAAGCGCCTTGCTATTTGAGGTTCGAGCTGGTTGCCTAACGACAAAAAAATACCGGAGCAAATATTCGCAATCAGATGAGGCATGCTGCAGCGAAAAACCCAGAGACCACTCAGCACATCCTAATGGAATGCGAAGGGATTCACCCAGTGATAACCGTTGGTTAAGTACACTTTTCAGAAGCGCTTGGATTTTCAAGTGGACGGAAGCATCAACCGGTCAGCAGTCGCTGATAGTATAGGAAGAAAAAAAGCGGGAAGAGATTGGTACGACCAGATCCGTTACAGGCATAGGTTAGCGGTACACGGTAGATAGAGAAGTTCTGAGGAAGAGAGAAAAAAGTTGTCGCAGTTTCACCTGAAAGGTGAAGCATCAATTGCGATAGCAAATTTGAAGAGAGCTATACGGAGTAATGATAGCAGCTTTATCAGCTGTATAAACTTGGACATGCAGCAGCACCGGCAACACGCAGAACTGTTGTCGACGACGTCGGCGTTTTGCCCGCGTTCGCTCAAAATGCGTGCGGCGTTGGTGACTGTTCATGGAGCCTCTGATATAAATAGGCACTTGGTGCCGCAGCTAAACGTCGCCTCCCTTCCCTCCCCCTCCCCCCACGGCCTTTCGTGCGTCGGAAGAAGGCACGTTTGCTCTACATATATGGTGATTGTAGAGGAGGAAAGAGACGCCTACTTCTGCAGCCCTTAAGGGAGCACAGAGCAGAACGCGCGTTTGTTCTCCGCCGTGCGTTCACTCCCCGTGAAAGCGCGCGTCCCTCGCGCCCTTTCACTCGCACATACAGCGTTCGGCGCGCGGCGACAATTTCATCTCCATTGACGTCATACGGAACCTAACGGCGACGGCGACGGCGACAGCGACGGCGACGCCAGAAATCTGCTTTTGAGTGTCCATATAATTGCTATCGCAATAAAAGAAAACATTGTTGCGACGTATACAAAAATGCTTGAATGAAAATCATGTAAGCATGTAGTGTCCTTGAGCGGAATTACGGGTGGGAAGAGACGGAAGTGGACAGGACAGACGCTCTTCCGGCCCGTAATTCTGCTCAACGACACATGATGCGCCAACTCGCCCAACAGTTTAACATACTGAATACAGCATACCTGAGTAACTCAAGCAGGCCAAGTGACTATATGTCACCGCCCCGTTTTAAAGGGGATGCAAATAAGCGTCATGATCAGCGGCGGCGCTGTCCGTGCCGGGGCTACGACAAAGAACCAGAAAGCTCGCCTTCGCGCATGCGCGGTTGCACGGTAATGAGGAAGTGAACGCTTCTTGCGGATAGTATGGATTCGAATTGCGCTACGTACGTATATGCGCATGCTGCCTCTGAAACCATGATGCGTTCATGGCGTGCGTGCGTGTTTCGACTCTGTATATAGATTCCAACTCTGCCTATGAGTAAAAACATGGGCTAGTTGGTCTTGAGGGAGACAAAAGACTGTTCCTGCGGACAGCAAAATAGAATTCATACTGCCTCCTAGAAAGCTTCATTTCTCGTGCAAGTCACTTAAACGCACCATGGTCGAACATCGCGGTTATAGTCAAACTATATTTGTTTCTTTGTTTCGGTTCTTGTTTGGTACGAGTCGATCTGTGATACCATCGAGCATTATTGTTAACGCTGGCATGCAAAGTGTTGCATGAAGTGTGTGATGATACACAATACCGGCCCCAGTTAATTTGATGTACATAAATACTGCTCAGTGAAAATAGGCACGTTGACGTCAGTCACGCGCAACATCCACAAATGTGCATAGGAGAGTGGACCGAGGCTCACATGCGCACGGCTATTGCAAGAGTCTGTACGCTGTATGTCTCCAGTGCAATGATTTTCTCTTTCGGCCACAGTGTTTTCTTTTAAAAATCACGCAGCTCCGACTCAGCAAGGGCAAAGACTACCAAGACGCCGGCGTGCAGGCCCTCATCCGCAAGCACTCCCCGTCCGCCGAGAAAGTGATGGACAAGTCGACGAGCGTCCAGTTCCGACTCACCGGCAGCTCAGAGATCATCTCGACTCTCATGCGTGACCTCTTCTACGAACTGGAGGCGGCCAAGTCCAAACTGGGCGTCGTCAAGATGGGCCTCATCGTCACCACGCTCGAGGACATACTGCAGGGGTGCGTTGGTTCCTCAGAAGCCCTTTTAAAATTGGCCGTTGCGCAAATGTTGCAGCTGCTTAGCCTTCCGGGGCTTGGGTCACCGTCATCACTGAAGTCCAAGCTCAGGCCACTCAGCCGGTGGCTACACGAAGTTTGCGTCCACATCTTCAAAATTTTCTGCGTACATGTCGTGCTGTTTTTGTAAGTCTGTGTCATCATCAGTGTAATCGTCCCTCCTGTTGTCTTCCGCGTCGTTGTCACTGTCATCCCCTTAGCAAGCATCAACACTATTATCGCAATCATGAGCAAAGTCATGTCCTGGAGCAATTTTCATCCACTTTGGTTTCCTAGGAAGCTTCTCGAGCCATGGGCACATTGCATACGATTGCCGACGTCATATTTCAGGGTTGTCGTTTTCCTTTGCGTCTTCGTCTTTCTCGTTTTCATCGGTGATATTCTCTGAGCGGACTTCATATGGCCCAGTGTTGCAGCAGCAACTGCGAACAATTTTACTTGCTAGCCGAACGATCACCCTTCGTCTTGGACTGGAGGTTAACCGAATGGATCTTCGGGTCCAGCCTCTGACGCTTTGCTTCCTTTACTTGTTGGATTGCTGCGTCGACATCGCTAACATCAAGGCTGCTGACGGTGCCGGGCGTATTGAAGCGTGAAATGCTATTGCGTGTCCCCTCATCGCCACTATTGCTTGCTCCTTGCTCTTTTTGTTGCGAGCACAATCGCGTCCGCAAGAGACTCGTCCGTTTCACGTTTAATCCTAACGGCAGTCATTAGCTGCAGAGGTTCACGAACGAACTTGCGCGGCCAGAAACGAACAGTGGTGCCAGTGATCGACGTACACTTGACGAGCAGTTTCATGCTCACGCGTTCAGCGCGACTTAAAGTCCTTTATCGTTTTCTGTTTTACGTATTTTACCTTAAAGCAAGTGATAAACCAACGTATTACAAGGAATCTGTCTCTATCTCCACTTTCATTATTTTACCTTTCAGTGAAACTTTTACCGAGCGTCTCAGCAGATTCACCGACAACAATATGCTCATCTGTGTTCTTCTTGAAACCATAATAAAGTTTGATTGATTGAATGTTCGATTGATTGATTAATTGATCGAGTGATTAATTGATTGATTGATTGCGTCTCGTTAATGAACTGTTTGCCGTCATCCTAAAGGCAGTGTGGCCGTTGCGTGAAGCTGAAACTTTGTACAATCGCATATAATCGTTCAGCGTACATCCATATATTTACAATAGCGTAAAAAAATTCGACGCCATGCATGCTGAGAGACAAATTGACGCAAAGTGTGAACTGCAATCGGCGCATGCCAGACCCGTCAAGCGAGCAGCAGGGAAAATCCTAAACCATACGTAAATGCCACATAATGCAGAACACATCACGCTACTGGTATACATGTAATTATTACTTGCGGAATGTTACCGTTATAGCACACTTCCAAATCTTTCGTATACCCTCGAAGTAATGCAGTACTACATATATAGCGTCGAAGTTTATTTTAGCATAATAACACGGTATTTTATTTTAGATCAATCGTTGCTACATCGCACGCTACTTTGTCTAGCAGTGTTGAAACGGCCACGTGGCTTCTTGGCGAGGACCCTGTTGTTGTTGGCGCAGGAACAAAGCTGATTTAGCGCATCAATAAGAACTTTTGGCTCAACGCCGAACACAGTACATATATACACCATGTGGCCTCAATAATAACTGTAATAGTAACTAAACATAGCGAAGCCGGCTTTCTGCACAATTGAACACAAAGTTAATACAACGGCTTTCTCTATGCGTATGTTGCGGTATCAGTCCGCTTCCAGCATTCCGACTTGAAACAAGCGCTCGCGCGTTCACCGCACCAAGCGAGCACAAAAAAAAAAAAAAAAAAAATGTCGCGGGAAGACCACAGAACCGAAGTTACAATGAAGAGACAACTTGGTAACACGCAAAATATCTCCTGCATAGCCGTGGGATGGATCACATGAAAGCCAGTTTAGTTTATAACCACGGGATCACCTGGTCAGGGTTGCAAGGAAGGTACTCGCTAATGGTAAACACTGTGACAGTGGTTGAGTACGCGCATTACAAGCTATTTATAAAATGATGCCGACAACGACTATGCTGGGATATTGTGCGATCTGACATTATCCCCGGCTTCTTTTTGATCATGCATCCTCTTTGAGCGAGCTCACTGCCGCGCTCGAATGGCACAAGCAATAAGGCCGCAATGCGGCAGCACATTGGAACCTTCGGCAAAAAGGAATGCAACAAAAAAGAAAAAGAAAACACTAGATGGAGGATCCATGTCAGCGGCTCAACCCGGGGCTATAGCTGCTGAGTCGACTTACAGAATGATGATGACGATGACGCGCTTTAGATTTGTTTGAGTTATACTATATCTAGGCAGCATCAAAGGAACGAGGCTTTTGTTCTTGTGTTTCTTTGGCGAAGGCACGGCGCAACCGATTAAGGCGTATTGAACCATTTCAGTTTCGATAAAAAATATAGATTCCATATACAGGGTGTTTCAGCGAACACTTTGAAAAATTCTTAAAGGTTGCCTGTGCCAGATAGCACAATTCTACTTCATGGGCTGGCCTACTCGAAGAGGCGGACATTACTTGCACAAGAAATTGAAATGCATAATGGAATAATTACCAGAAATTCACTAATTAAGTTTTTAATTATTTATCTGATGGCCCTATATTGCAATTTACAAATTGTAGCCGTGGAGTTCGGAAGGTGGATCCACTTGGAACGAATTCCCGGGATCACACCAGTTTCGAGATAATAATTCACAAACTTTGCGGAGAAATGCATTGGCGTTCCAGTTAATTTTGTGCTTCAATGCATAAAGCGACGTTTCCTTAAGAAGCTAACTGAAATGCCAATGCATTTCTCCGGAAACCATTTCTCCCATTTATCCACGGCTACAATTTGTATATTGCAATGTTGACCATCAGGTAATTAGTTAAAAAATTTAATTCGTGATTTTTGTTAATTATTCAATTAAGCATTTCAATTTCTTGTGCAAGTAATGCCCGCCTCTTCGAGTAGACGAGCTCATCAACTAGAATTGGGCTATCTACCACAGGCCACCTTAAATAAATTTTGAAAGTGTTCGCTGAAACACCCTGTATATCCGCGTCGTAGCGTTCGATCAAGAGAAATCAAGAGAATGAACAAGCCTACCAAACATTCGGCCTGTCATGCATTCGTGAAGATGAAACTCTTACGTTATAAAGTATTACAAAGCATATGTTCTACAACTGATAAAGGCGAATTCAGCCGTTCCAGTTTCGGTAAAAAAATTGATTGCCTATATATCCGCCGCGTAGTGCTCGATCAAGAGAACCTAAAAGCTGCAATTGCTTCTTGACAGCTCAGAAGACCATCGTCACATTTCCCCTAAATAGCACGGCTCACAGAACGGTTAAATGGATGTCAAAGGGGAATATCAGGATTATTAGTAAATAACACTACAAAAAAAAATCACTATTACCGCAGGTTTGAACGCTTTATAAGTAACAAACAAGAAGCAGGAAATGGCACGGGTGGCGACGCCGCCTTGAACTTCCCGCTACAAAATAAACAGCGAATCACAACTCCTCACCTTCGCGTGAGGAATTTTGACGATGTATACATTACATATTAATGTGTACCAAGACTGAACTCAGAAACGTTTACCGGTGCAGAAGTATACGAAAACCTACTTCGAAATTTGTGACGTCGCAATGAGAAACATGTTCTTATCTAGTAATCAATTACCGATGAATTAACGAAACTCCACCGCGGTAGCCCACTGGCCACGGCGTTGCGCTGCTCAGTCAAGGTCGAGGGTTCATTCCCGGCCTCGGCGGCCGAATTTTGATGGGCGCGACACACTAAAACGCCCGTGCACTTGTATTTATGTGCATATTGTACACCACCAGGTAGTCAAAATTGCGTCAAAATTAGTCCAAATTACACTACGCGTGCCTCACAATCGGATCGTTGGTCTGGCACGTAATATCCCAGAATTTAATATTTTAATGATCAAAAAAAAAAAAAAGATGTTAAAAAGGAATACTTTTTCAGTCTTTTTAGTGAACCACTCTTGCGTGCCGTAATAACGTCGGCACTTTGGAGACTTCGATAACGCTATCCTTGTCGTCTCCGCTATCGCCTTATCGCAGCATCAGCGAGCGGCTCCCAGTGCCAGGGGCCAAACTAGCCGGCAAAATAAGGACCAAGAGTTCTTCGATTTCGGCGAAAGGTAGCGGCATCCGCACTGAAGCAAGAAACGTGGCCGCGAGGAGGCAAGCCAGCAACGGTAACGGCTCATTAATCCCACTGGCGACTCGCACCAAGTTGGTCGCAAAGAGTCACTCTGGTCGGCAGGCGACTGATTTCGGTCAACCGCGCGACTCGATTCGCAAAGCTACGTGCCGACTTCGCTTAATTCGTACAGCATTCCGCACGCCTTCCGCGCGCGTGCGGACGCGTGTACAACTGACCATGTTGCACACCGGTGCACAAATCTGTGTTTCCGCCGAGTCCGCACGAACAGTGTAAAACGAAACTTGTGACTCTTTGTGCCACATGCGCAGTTTCATCGCACGTCCGAAAGCGTGCGCAAGGCGTGCGGAATTGCCGTACGAATTGAGCGTGAGTCGCCCCTTAACAAATCAACGGCGCAGCAGCAGGACGTGCGCATAAGCTGACGCTTATTTTACGCGTCGATGGCGATGCGAGCAGACGTGAGCGGCACCAATCGCGAGGCACTTCGGTGTGGCGACGGGAACGTCGCGCTAGCCGCCGGTGTCAACATCGGTTGCGGCTCCTCGCGGGCTGCTTGATTTCAATATACCTCACTTCCCGGGGGGGGGGTCAAAGAACTGATAGGTTGGTTAATAAAACAAGGCCATGCGCTGCTGGCTGCACTACACTTGGGAAAAGTGAAAAAGAAAGAAAAATAGGTAAGGATAATAAAGAGAAAACAAGTGCGAACACATACTCGGCAGAGAAATTTTCGTTGAGTCACTGAAGTGTTCAAAAAGTGCAATAGAGTTTTCGAGGCGTTGCGCACGTCGGAGTCCTTAGGCCAATTGCTCCCAGGCTCATTTCCGCAAAGAGCGGTCTGCCACTCAAGCGGCTGAGGGTACCTTGCAGAGCACGTTGTTGAGATTCGAAGTATGGGCAGTGGGTAGAGAAAGTTCTTTGTCTCGTCACATGCTCTCGTAAACGTTGCATGCGGTGCTGTGGGCCTCTTTGTTGAGAAATGAACAAAGCGCACTTAAATGCCACGGCCTGCTACATGCGACGCAATAAAGTTGTTTAACGACGGGACATTCCAGGGACCAGGCGAAGTCGCAAATCGTGGTCGAGTGGATACAAGCGGCAGTTAGTGAAATCCGGTGACTGACATTGCCGAACTGTAATATCGCGAGCACGTGATCGAAGTTGCTGAGAATCATCAGCTCTCTCTGCGTGTGTTCACGCTGAACGAATGTGCACTACGGCAGAGTACCGCAACTCCATACAAAAAATATCAAGACCGTCATCACGTATATATTACAGAAAATAAAGAACAGAAAAAACCACAGCTAGCGCTCAGTCAGCGTTTTCTTCGATATTCGCATTGACTCAAGCGCGTCCGAGAGCGCCCGTATGGGAATCGGTCTTACACTCGGGCTATCGGTGCAGTTCAGGTCCATGGCATCGCACAAGCACTGCAAGCCCTGCGCAATCGCACCGTGTTCGCCCACGTGGCGGTGACGTCACGGCTCCACTGTCTGTTCCACAAGCGCTTCCTGAACTGGACGCGCACGTCAATGACGCGATCCATGCGCTGGCTGCTCCCAGCCATACTGCTCCTACTGGGAGGATACCTCGAAAGCTCCATGCTCGCCCCCAGCGCAGGACTCGACGTGACGCTTCCCTATACCGTGCACAGCATCGTCGGCGACGGCGCCATGGGCTTCTGCGGGGCCACCAAGGACGGACACTTCAAGGTTAGTGTTCTGTTTTACCTCTAAAAGCAGCACTTCGGGCAGTATACTTCGTAAAGAGCCAACTGCAACAAAATTTCACTTGGGCTAAATTAATTATAAATAAGTGGTATGTGCTATCGAAACAAATGTTGCCAAAGCTACCGGGCTGCTACTGTTTTCCGGCCAGCCCATTGAATCCAACGAAGAAAGGTACGCTAGATAATCGCGCATGCAGCGGGTACACTACACAGACCTATCAGAGACAGGGCGGCTAAACAACCTACGACCAGGTTTGAGGAAGGCACACCTAGTTCCACAGCAGCTGCAATACCTCCGGGAGCATCGCGCTATCTCTTTGTTTCTGCGGCGTTCCTCTTTTCCGCAGAGCTTCGTGGAAGAGCTCATGTGTGCTGTGCTGGACGACAGCGGCGTCGGCTTGGAAAGCGTCGACCTGACCGACGTCAATTCGCAGCTGCTTGCCTTGGCAAACCACGACGTCTACACCTACGTGTTCGGCTACCAGATGGGTGCGGTCTCGAGCGGACCGGAACCAAGGTAATTGAATTTAATTCTGAGGTTTTTACGTGCCAAAACTACGATTTGATTATGAGGCACGCCGTAGTGGGAGACTCCGGATTAATTTCGGACCACCGAGGGATCTTTAACGTTCGCCCAATGCACGGGACACGGGCGTCTTTGCACTTCGCCCCCATCGAAATGCGGCCGCCGCGGCCGGAATTTGATCCCGCGACCACGTCAGGCCCCGGAAACTCCGCTGGTTTTTTCCCACGCGAATTGCAGCGCCATCCATGAGATGGATGCGGAACCAAAATCGCTTTTCTTTTTTTTTTTTCTTGTCAACCCTCTCTCAACTTTGTCGTTTCTCTCTCGCCTTCAACTATCGTCGGCGCGGCCAGCGCTCGTCGTCGGCTGTGCTGATAACGGCCAAAACGGCAGAACTTTTTTTTCTGGCATTATACGGTCCGTTTTTCGCCTTCCGTGCTAGCAGTGTAGTCCCTGTGGTAACCTACCGTTGCACGTTTGTCGGCTTTTTTTTCCGCCATGTCTCGCAGCTGTGGCTGTTCGCGTGTGGTTCAGTGGTGTACGAACACATCAAGACGAAGTGAGCCATGCGACGTGAAATTCTACCGCATCCCTAAAGAGAACAGGTGAGCACCGTGCTATTTACTTCCCGGTTTTTATTTGTGATAGTAATCGTGCGCAGTCGTACATGGCTGTCCGGTGGTGAGGCAGCAGTTGGCTGATTTGAAAACACCACAACGATGCTGTAAATCGTTGTGCCATCAAGCAGCGAGCAAAAAGCTCCTGATAAATATAGTACCACCTGTGCGTATCGCAAGGAACACGTGTGTAGGTGTGCGCTTTGTACTTATTTCTATCTAATTGGTCGCAATCGTTTAAAAATGCGTTTCTGAGAATTAAGGTACAACTAGTACTCTGCCGCGATGCGAAACGAGTTCTGTTTTGTATGTTCCAACTGCGATGTTATAATTTTATGATCTTCACTGTTCTTCAGGATGGAAGCGTTTTTAACCTACGTTGGAAGGATGGACCTAATGGGTTTGCCCAGAGACAAGGTCAACAACCGCAACAACCGTGCCCTTCACGGAGGTGGATTTTATGGACCGAGCGAGAAGCAGGCCGTGAGAAGCTATTCTGCGCATTGGCCATTAGATCAATTACAATAAATGTTTTTTTACGTGTGCGAACATGGAACATCATCCGCGTTTTGTTGCATTCTATAGTGTGTTGCACTGTCTGCTCCAATTCTGATTTTCGCAAACGAACACAATAAAGTGAGTCCAAAGAACTGTTGTGTTGTAAGTGCAATTATTTTTTAATATAACTTGGGCACATGCTTGTTTGATCGTAATAATGAACGGGATTGCGTGCATGAAAACGTAAAAAGAATCCACTGCGCGCAAGCACGCAGCACGAATGCACGAATGGCACGGCCGGACAGGAGAGGAGCGCGGAGCACGCGCTTCGGTCCGGTGGTGCGTCTGATAACGCCCGCGACAAAAAAAAAAAAAAAAAAATAAATAAAATAAAATAAAAAAAAAGAGCATTGCGCGTGGCATGAGGGGAGGGTGAGGCGAGGCTTGCGAGGAGGAATAGGAAAGTCAAGAGGGAAAGGAAAAAAGAGCGGAACAACGTTATCATAAAAAAGAAAAAAAAAGTTCTATAGCGAAAGGGGGAGGGTAAAAAAATCGCGCCGCTTTTCTTTCTTTTTTTCGCCACCGTAGTACCGTCATCCATCCGCTAGGGCCTAACTGAAGTGCGCCTTGGCGCTAGCGTCGACTGAGCGTCTGCTATAAAACAACCAATGGGAGGTATATGAAGATTCACCCCCTGACCACGTGCTTAGCAGCCCAACACCATAGCCGCTAAGCCTCCACGGCGGTTGGGAACCAAGGTAGACGCGAGTAGCGGCGTACAGCGTCAACGACACGCCGCTACTTAGAAATTTAATCACGAAAAAATTTGGCTTCGAAACAGGGCAATGCTGTTGAATTTAATACAGCGTGCATGTGATTTTGAGGCGTTGCTAATGCTTTCTAATTGAACTACAAATGTCTTGGCGGCTTGTCAATCAGGTACGATGAGACAGAGTGAGCGAAACCTAAAATATTTCCTCAGTAAGAAAGAATGCTGATTACCCACGCCTAAGATATATACGATAATCCCCAATATCATACGAGTATTCATGTAGAACGGGATATGGGATTACCGAAATGACTGAAGTCGCCGAAAACAACGCTTTGACGAAGTGTCGTCAATGCCGCACATTATTTATCGAGTTTGCACAAGCATGGGTGAGGGCAGGGACGTGTATAGAATCCGACGTTTTTGATATCACTGGCAGCACTCTACAAACTCACTTTATTATTGCAGTTTTGGCAAAGCTGCACTCATCAGCAATTCACTGTGCTTGTTGGCAGCTAATAAAACCCTGTTCTCTATAGAAGAGGTTCTTGATATGCTGAACCCCTGCTGGGATATTTAAATTTGCCGTGAACCGCCAGCACGCCCCACAAAGGCAGCCCTTCACTTTACATATAGTAGTGCAAAAGCGGCCGTTTAATGCAAGCGCCCGGATCAAGGTTACGTTTCAATCCGATACTGAATCCGGCAGACGTGTTTTGCCATCATAATCATGGTCTGGCTCGTTAGATCGTGCTTCTAAACCCTTTTTCAGATCGATGGTTTTTGTTTTTTGTATTGCTTTGCTCAATTCAGACGGTCAACCACGCAGCTCATAAGAGGAAGTTATTCTTATCGCGAACAACGCTCCACCACCTAGCATGTTTGCAAGTACTCAGGGATGTATATTTGCAGCTTTAATGATAGATACGAAGGAAGAGTTTTCAGTTGGCGCCCGCGAGTGTTTGTCTCGAGACGGCGTCCACCAGCCCTCGTCTTTGTCGCGCCGTTAACTTTCGCTGTCATTAGAATGTTTTACCATGTCAATAGCGTGTCGAGGCAACAAACTATCGAGAGAAAATTTCTTGCGATTTAAGTTTTCGTAACTGTGATGTGTACTCAAGGTGATCGCGTGACAGTGGCGAACATGGAAAGACTATCTACAGCTCTTTTTTGGTTTCATGTCCGCATTTCTCACCCATCTGACATTAGTATAGTCCATCGTAAATTTGAGCGCACAATTACACAAAGCACTAACACACAAACGGAAATGTAATTCTAACTTGTCCAGCTCAGTACCTTATTTGAGCTATTATACCAGCTATTATGGCAGCTATTTGAGACGTTTCCTGGCACCATCGTTTGCTTTCGAGTTCCTATTCTGAGGTAATTCAGTAGCCTTTCTCAGAGCTTCAACGATAGGACATCGAACTAAAAGATGACGCTCGGCAGGTGGGATACATTTTAACGCGATAGCGTTAAAGGACCCGTGTCGCAGAAAATCGGGCGTCGGCATGCGATGTCAGCGTCCGTGGCAAAGAAAATCATCCCCAACCATCCCGACCGCGCCGGCCCTCCCCGTGGTGCAAGGTTTTGGTGAACAAAAATTCAATTCCTCACAGTGAAATCCTGTCAGAAAAATGGTAAAGTACGACTTTACCATTCGGCGTCGGATTGTAATTTGAATGTAACGAGAAAACATAACTCTGTTACGAGGAAACTCAAACACAAACCCTTTTCCCACATTTCTACCAGATCTACAGCCGCGCGCTCGGGCACTTCACTTGCGAAAATGATATCCAGATGGCACTTGCATCTTCGGCAGGTCAAATTTGGACTTCGCCTGCCTTATTGCGTTTTGGACACGCGCGTGACGCGCGCGCGCCGGGGCAATAGCAAACAATAAAATAATCAATAAAGGTGCGTAGGGCCTTCACATTTTAATACACCACTTATATTGCCTCTGGCAAAACGTCTTCCCAGCAATCCACTTCTGTTTAAACGTGAAGCCGACTTTAAGGAGATCGGTGTAAGCTTGGTCTTTGCAAGCTGGCTTTCCCACGTTCTGTGTTGCACTGAAAGGAAAATGTAATGTGAACGGGGCCCGATAACGCTATCGCGTTCCACTTTTAAAGACGATGCTTAAGCATACTCCAATTTTTTTTCTCCCGGGCGCGCAATGATTGTCTGAAGACGAAAAAAAAAAAAAGCTGGCGTAGCTTGCACTGGAGCTGGAATGTTAAAGAGACAGCGGAGCTGGTGGGCACCTTGCTAGTCCTGGCTTTTGAACTAGGCGAAGCACTACCAAGTCATCCCCAGTATCCCCAAGTGATCCCCAGTGTGTGTGTGTGTGTGTGTGTGTGTGTGTGTGTGTGTGTGTGTGTGTGTGTGTGTGTGTGTGTGTGTGTGTGTGTGTGTGTGTGTGTGTGTGTGTGTGTGTGTGTGTGTGTGTGTGTGTGTGTGTGTGTGTGTGTGTGTGTGTGTGTGTGTGTGTGTGTGTGTGTGTGTGTGTGTGTGTGTGTGTGTGTGTGTGTGTGTGTGTGTGTGTGTGTGTGTGTGTGTGTGTGTGTGTGTGCGTGTGTGTGTGGTGTGTGTGTGGACGACTAACGGAATAACGGCCGGCTTAAACAGCTCCGCTTTAAAAGAAAGTATGGCTTGCCAGTGCCTGCGTGTCGCGTGGTCTCATGAGGCTCAGCCGAAGCCATCAAGAAAGCAGTATCCGCGAGTAACCTCGGGGAAGGATTTATGAAGCTAGCGCCAATACCGCCGGCGCTCGACCAACACCACCTAGATAGCACAAGGCCTGTTCACTCCGATCCATGACGCCATGCGACCTGGCCCATCTACCATAGAATCTAATGGGGATGCTGCCGAGTAAGCCGTGGTGATTTTGACGTCACCGTTTTCGTCACGCCGGCGTTGGCAATAGATATTTCGGGCCAGGCAGCATGACGTCATGGATAGGAGTGAAAAGGCATTGTGCTATCTAGGTGATGTTGGCTCGACACATAGCTCAAAATAAACTCCTACAACAAAAATGCGGTACGGTTGCGCGCAGGATCACACTGTGGTACAACGGCCAGAATCCTCACTCGGCGCTCTTGGTGCTCAACCTGTTGCACACGGCGGTGCTTCGCAACCTGACTGGTGACGACGACGCCACCATCCGGCTCACCAACACGCCAGACAACTTTCAGGTACGAAAAAGAGCGCGAAACCAACTTAAAGATACAAAACTGTGGCTGTGAATCGATGAAAATCAGTTCGCCAAAAGTTCTTAGCTCAAGCAAACAGGTACCGAGTTATATGCAACCTCACTTAGCACCGAAGCCTACACTTGCGGAATCCCTCGGAATATTTTCTACACATCTCGAAGCACTAAGACTAGGCCGGTTTCCTTGGAAACCCCATCAGAGTTTAAGCTGTGACAGTCGGGTTTGGGAGTCGGGTTTGGCGGGACATATCAATTGAGCAGTAGCTAAGGACAGTGCAACGAGCTATTCAATGAAAAATGTTATTCTTAACGTTAAGAGATAGCAAGACAGCAGTGTGGATATTAAATGTAAACAGGGGAAGCCGATACTATAAGCGACATTAAGAGGAAGAAATAGTTGGGAATACCATGTAATATGTAGGGCACAAGGGAACAAGAATTCAGGATCGCCAGTCAGCCTCTAGAGTCTGTAAAGGAGTACATTTATCTAGGTCAATTACTCACAGGGGACCCTGATCATGAGAAAGAAATTCACAGAAGAATAAAGTTTGGTTGGAGTGCATACGGCTGTCATTGCCAAATCCTGACTGGGAGCTTTACCACTGTCGTTGAAAATAAAAGTGTAGAATCAGTGCATTATACCGGTTCTAACATAAGGGGCAGAAACTTGGAGGTTAACAAAGAAGCTCGAGAACAAGTTAAGGACCGCACAAAGAGCGCCGGAAAAAAAATTGTTATACCTAACATTGAGAGACAGGAAGAGAGCGGTGTGGATCAGAAAAGAAACGGGGATAGCCGATATTCTAGTTGACATTAAGCGGAAGAAATGGAGATGGGCAGGCCATGTAATGCGTAGGATGGATAACCGGTGGACCATTAGGGTTACAGAATGGATACCAAGAGAAGGGAAGCGCAGTCGAGGTCGGCAGAAAACCAGATTGGGTGATGAAACTTAGGAAATTTGCAGGCGCAAGTTGGAATACGCTAGCGCAAGGAGATCGCAGGGAGAGGCCTTCGTCCTGCAGTGGACATAAAATATAGGCTGATGATGCTGATGCTGCTGATGATGATGATGATGATGATGATGATGATGATGATGATGATGATGTAGGGCACGCAACCGACGGTCGATTAGAGTTGCAGAAAGCCAGCCAACAGAAAGGAAGCGCAGTCGAGGACGGTAGAGAAATAGGTGGTGTGATGAAATTGGGAAAATAGAAGACATAATATGGGGTCAGCTGGCGCAAGACAGGGGCAATCGGAAATCGCTCAGAGTGGCCTTCGTCCTGCAGTGGTCATAAATCGGAGAAAAAAAAAGTGGAGAAAAAACGTTAAATGTGTCGCTCGCCTCATGCTGCGCCGAGCGATAACCTTAACAGTGCTTAAGTTCTTAAAGACATAAGCAGTGTACGTGTGTCAGTGTCAAGCAGTGTACCTGTAAACCTGTGTCAAGTGTACCTGTGTCAAGCAGTGTACCTGTAAAGGTTAACCTGGCGACAGGCAGGGCTCCGAGTGATTAAGTCATGTGCCTCGCGGAGTGCACTAAGCCCCCATGCACCCAAGCTTCAAGAATCCATTGGAATATCTCCATTGCGTATCAAAGTGGTACGAGTACGCCGAGCCGCTTGGTCACCACCTTGTCCTCACATTAGGTGGACATGAAGCAGTGTGAGGCGGGTTTGGCAGGACATAAATCAGTTCCTAGGCCCCGTAAGATTAAGCAAAATAATTAGGCGCGTGCGAATAGTTATTTTCGAGGCAGAATTGAACACCCCTCACAAAAAGTCCGATAAAATCTGTCGTCGTTCTGTTTATTTTCGACATCTTCAGTAGAGATTCTGTTGAGATGCAACGTGTTATCATCCGTAATTTTTTGCAAGGGACGAATCGAATAGAGCAAGAAGCGCATCGAATCGAATACTTTCCCGAGTAGTTTTTGAGCAATGAGCAGCCATCCTAACCATCGATATTCACGTCCCATAGTCTATTGACATAGTTATCCAAGTTGTGTCATCCCAGTGCGCGTCATGAAGCGTTAACAAAAACTGAAAAGGAGCATTAGAGGGAGGAAAAGCAGCAGTTTGTTTCCGTACCCAGGACGCACTGGTGAGTGCGGCTGATAGCGGTTTAACCGGAAGAGTCTCGTTCCCTAAATGACATATAACATGCTCCACTGCGTGCTTAAGTATTTTATGTCTGCTATCCCCTTCAGGTGCACGGCGTACACATTCATATACGCGACTTATTTTAGCCACTTCTGTGCATCTGTGACAAGTAATAGACCACAAAACCTAATCTTAGTGTAAATTAAACGTTCCGCTTACCTCAAGTACCTTCATTTTACTTCTGAGGGAAATCTTTCACTACCGAAGATGGCTTTGGAGAAGGCACTACAGTGTTTTACGGGAGGTGTGACGTGGGACGGTTGTGTGGCAATTACGAAAAAATTTTTTTCTTTGTTGCAAAGCTTGCAACCAATAATTAACTTGTGCGAGTAATCCACACTAATGATTCAATTTTTTTATGAAGAAACGTATCATTACAAAGTGCACAATAACTAGACACTTCACCACTCTGTAATTATGGTGGCTCATCATAAAATTCAGAAATAGTCATTCTACCACCTTCGCTTGTTCTTATTAGGGTCTGCATCACCTTCGCATAAAATCATGTAAATTCCATACATTTGTCGACAGTCGATCATAATTCGTGACTGAAGAGATAGCTATGGCGGCCGGGATGTAATTTATCGCAGAATTGGTGATTGAGAATCATTCGAAAAACTATTCGAACTTACAAATAATGAGTATTCGATTGGAAGACCAAATCGAATCGGGCAAATGCTCTATTCCTCATTCGAAACTTCTCGAATATTCGAGCACACACTTGCCTACAAACGGTACATAGGAGCGCGTAAACGCAGAGCACGGAGACGGCGGACACGCTGCTCAGCTTCTTCCGCGAGTTCGAACTCCACAACGCGCGGCGCCAGAACTCCGGCTACGTGGTTCACGCGGTGCTGGTGCGCGTTCTGTGCGCCGTGTTCGTGCCGGCGGCGCTGTGCTACCACGCGGCGCACTTCGTGGTCACCGTGCTCGGCGAGCGCATGTCGGGCGCCAAGCACCTGCAGCTCATGACGGGCATCGGGGCCGCCCTCTACTGGCTCGGGAACCTGCTCTTCGACGCCTGCCTGGGCGTTATGCACGCCGTCCTCTTCACCGCCGCCACGGTGGCCTTCCGCGCGTTCCTCGACTGGCAGTACATCAGTGAGTTGGGTAACACCACACACACACACACGTGCCCTCCGAGCTCGAGGGGCACGCACACTGAAGGTCGCGAAGGTCAGTGATATCAAAAATCTCTTGCGATCAAGCAAGGTGGCAATACTGAAATAAATTTGCTAAAGGTAGGAAAACAATGGAATGTACCATGTAGACTCGTTACCTCTTTTTTTTTTTTTCTTATGTTCACACTTTTGACAAGGTGCAGCCCTTACACGTGAGCGAACCTTTTGATTCGGTCCAGTGTCAGGTCCGCTACTAGATGGCTCTAGATACTAGATGCCTCTACTAGATGGCTCTCGCCATTTAGTAGCGGCAGGCGGAAGTAAGCAGCGCGCGAAAATTCGCCGATGCGAGTGCGCGCTATCGCGGTACCGAAGGCGATTGTTTCTAAGATGGAGTTTTTTTTTTTTTTGTCTTTTTTTTTTTACAAAGTTTGAGCTGGCAAGTTGGGGGTGCGGCCCTTACACGTGTCTATACGGTATTTTAATGAATGAAATTCTTTTTAGTCTCAATTGGACAAAGGGTGTACGGAGTTTCAAGAAGCATGCGATGTAAAAGCAGCCACGAGGAGAATGAAAGACAAGATGAGACTGGAGGGGTTGGTGGAAAAGGGTGGCAGAAGAAATATGTCAGAGTACCAAGAAAATATAGGCCTCATTATTCCATCATGGCAAGGCAAAACCTGTCACCGCCTCGATACAAAAGTCCAAGGAAGGGGAGGGGAGGGGGGGGTTCCAAGATATACAGAAACGACTAAACGGACGCTCTGGGTCTGTGAAGAGCGATAGTTCTGCTAGGACAATATGACCATAAGGAACTGCCGGTCACGAACAAGACAAGGCGACTCCACTGGTCACCCATGGGAAGCAAAAGTTGGATGGATTTTCCATCTCAAAGGCTTTCACTACGACGTTCCCATTCGGATTTTCTCTTCAGCGCGTCGTTCTACATTCAGATTGCGTCTAAGTTTCATATTTATAGAACCCGCATGTATGCAAAAAAAACAAAAGAGCGGCGACTAGCTGTCGGGCTAGAGGCGGCATTCACACCGGCGATTGACAAAGGTCGCGCGACTGACTGTGCGACTGGAGACGCACAGTCGGTCTGATTGGTCCAGCAGCTTTGCGACTCCAGTCTCGGAGGTCAAAAATCGGTCACTGGGTGACTTGCCGGTGCGAATGCTGCCTTAGACGCTGCGTTGGAAAAGTTCAGAGCGGACGGGTGATGATGCGTTCCCGGGTCAGTATACAGTGTTGACGCTGCGCTTGCGCTGTCAACCACCAATACTTGACTTTTCGAAATGCTTCATCGCAGATGCCATATTCATACTGTTCGTGACGTACAGCTTGGTGGCCATAAACTTGGCCTATTTGGCATCGTTCTGGTTCGAGAACGCTGCGAAGGCCTTCTACACAATGACAGCCGTGTACTTGTCTGTAGGTAAGTTCTGGTGTAGCACGGTGCTTTAAGCGTATTACAAAGTCAGGCCATGATGTTCGATGCATTACTCAAATAGTAATGATCCGCATAAAACTAGAAAAAAGTGCATTGTTCCTTAGAGCAGCATCCACACAACAGCTCAGTTAACGACCTACGTTCGGTGAACAATGTATCCTCAGTGAACTTGTGCAACCTAAGAGCGCTAAATATGTTTAACTAAAACTCTGTTCTGAAAATCGAGGGATTGGGGAAATATGTAGTATCCTCAGACATAATTACGATTCTATATGTATATACAACGCGGTGTAGCACATTTCTTTAATTCCAGCAACCGGGTGGAGAACCCTGTCGTTTTTATGCGGTGTTTACACTCTTCGGCAACTTGCTGATACAGGGAGGTGCTGACCTTTCTTTTAAAGAAAATTTAGTGTTATTGTGGACAGCCAACGGTAATATGTATCCTTTAATCAACATATAACAAGGAATGGATGGATGGAAGGATGAATGGACGGACGGACGGAACGGACGGACGGACGGATGCATGCTATGAGCGACCCCTTTGAAACGGGGTGGTGGGTTGCGCCACCAAGCTCTTGTCATCTGTCGGCAACAACGCAAGCGCCATCCGCCATCTTACTTAGGGCGCAGAAAAACAAAACAATTCGTAGTGCAGCTTATCAGCTGCCAGCGGCTGCTTTTTCGCATTCGTTCTGCGATTCCTTCCCTCTGCTGCGTGCCGCTGTATATATATACGCAACAAGGAGACGCGTCACAACGCCACATTGTAAATTAATTTAACTGTAACAAGGTAAGACTGTTTTTAAACGAGATCAGCTTTGCCTTCTGGTCCGAAGTTGCAATCGGCACGCGTAAAAGTGCCGTTTAGATTCGATTCTCGTTTTCCTGTGCATTTGGGTTGTCTTCCCTGTGACAGAAGCGGTGTTGCTCACCGATGAAAGCGAAGTACGACACGCGATATCTTGTGCGTATAAAACGCGCATGAGGCTACGTCGCTAGCATAAAATGAGAAATTTAAGCAGGAGCTTAAGCACTTTAGGAGCTTAGGGGGCTTTAGGGCTTAAGCACTTGAGGAGCTTAAGCAGGAGATTAAGCTCCTAAAGCAGGACCTTAAGAATTTGGACCACATTTCACCTTGCGTTAACTCTTTCAAAGCAGCGTATATACTGAACGCCTCCACCTTGCTTATCCACCTGAAATAATTGTTCCGGGTGTATTAACATTGCTGGACTATATAGCCTGGTTAATCTGCTGTGTTTCTTTAATTTTGCAAAAAGATATCACAGGTAGTCTCGGCGTGGATTTGTAACACACTGATCAACAAGTCGAATGCAGGAGTTGGCTGAGCGCATACACGCAGCATGGACGCAGCATGAAATCAGTGAGAATAAAACTTGGCATAGGACAAAGCAAGATGTATGCACTCAAAGATAAGCAGGGTAATATCATCAGCAATTTCGATGACATAGTAAAAGCAGCGGAAGAATTATATACTGCCCTGTACGGTTCCCAGATCAGCCGAACTATATTCATTCGAAGTAGTGATGAACAGGATACGGAGGCCCCTTCTATAACTAGCGATGAAGTTAGAAGGGCCTTGAAAGACATGACCAGGGGAAAGGCTGCTGGAGAAGGCGGGATAACAGTCGATTTAATCAACGATGGAGGAGATATCCTGCTTGAAAATCTTGCGGCCCTTTATACGAAATGCCTCCCGACTTCAAGTGTACCTGAGAGCTGGAAGAACGCCAACATTATACTAATCCATAAGAAGGGAGACGTTAAGGAATTGAAGAATTATAGACCCATTAGCTTGCTTTCAGTATTGTATAAAATATTCCCCAAGATAATTTCCAATAGAATGAGGGCAACACTTCAGCCAACCAAGAGAACAGGCTGGCTTCAGGAAGGAAGATTCTACGATGGATCATATCCATGTCATCAATCAGGTAATCGAGAAATCTGCGGAGTACAATCAACCTCTCTGCATGGTTTTCATAGATTTTGAAAAGGCATTTGATTCAGTAGAGATACCAGCAGTCATACAGGCCTTACGTAACCAAGGAATACAGGATGCATACGTGAATATATTGGCAAATATCTACAAGGATTGCACAGCAACCTTGGTTCTCCACAATAAAAGTAGAAAGTTACCTATCAAGAAAGGCGTCAGGCAAGGAAACACAATCTCTCCAATGATATTCACTTCATGCTTAGAAGTATTCAAGCTCTTAGACAGGGAAGGCTTAGGACTGAGCATCAACGGCGAATATCTCTGAAAACTTCGGTTTGCAGATGACATTCTCCTATTCAGCAACAATGGAGAGGAATTACAACAAATGATTGAGGACCTTAATCGAGAAAATGTAAGAATTGGGTTGAAGATGAATATGCAGAAGACAAAGATAATGTTCAATAGCCTGGCAAGGGAACAAGAATTCAGGATCGCCAGTCAGCCTCTAGAGTCTGTGAAGGAGTACGTTTACCTAGGTCAATTACTCACAGGGGACCCTGATCATGAAAAGGAAATTTACAGAAGAATAAAATTCGGTTGGAGTGCATACGTCAGGCATTGCCAAATCCTCACTGGGAGTTTGCCACTGTCGTTGAAAAGAAAAGTGTACAATCATTGCATTCTACCGGTGCTCACATATGGGGCAGAAACTTGGAGGTTAACAAAGCAGCTCGAGTACAAGTTAAGGACTGCACAAAGAGCGACGGAACGAAAAATGTTAGGCCTAACATTGAGAGACAGGAAGAGAGCGGTGTGGATCGGAGAGCAAACGGGGATAGCCGATATTCTAATTGACATTAAGAGGGGGAAATGGGGCTGGGCAGGCCACTTAATGCGTGGGATAAATAACAGGTGGATCACTACAAAACGGATACTAAGAGAAGGGGAGCGCAGTCGAGGACGGCAGAAAACTAGGTGCGGTGATCAAGTTAGGAAATTTGCAGGCGCAAGTTGGAATCAGCTAGCGCAAGACAGGGGTAATTGGACATCGCAGGGAGAGGCCTTCGTCCTGCAGATGACATAAATATAGGCTGCTGATGATGACGATGATACACCTATCTCCAGTGCCACCACGTGACTCGGCGTATATAAAGTATCCCAGCAGCCCCCGCTGCATTTTGTTGGCCCGAAAACTCTGAGATCGACTACCGCTCACTTCGACTCAGCCTCTCCTACTGCAGGCGCTATAGCAGTCTCACCAAAGCTCGTGTCGGAACGTCGTAAAGGCTACCAGAGCGTGGCAGCGCTGGCTCGGTGGGAGAAGACAGGCGGCTCGGCAGCACGAGTTGACGGCGGCGGCGTCCTGGCCGGGCAGCTGGTCGTAGAGCTTGGGCCCGTAGCCCGACAGCTCTCGTTCTGCCCACGGGCGCAGACGCTCACCGGCCTCGGGCAGCATCAGTTGACAATCGGGCAGGGTGGCGATGCCCGGGAAGGCAGGCGGCTTGGCAGCAGGGGTTGACGGCGGCGGCGTCCTGGCCGGGCAGCTGGTCGTGGAGCTCGGGCCCGTAGCCCGACTGCTCTCGTTCTGCCCACGGGCGCAGACGCTCGCCGGCCTCGGGCAACAGTTCTCGAACGGATGGAGTGGCGGCGCCCAGGAATGGGTTGGCAGGAGGCCCCGGCCGGGTGAAGTCCTGGTGGCTCGGGTCCGGAACCCGACGGCCGTCTTCAACTCCCGATCCGGTGGCCGACCTTGTCCTGGTGCCGCTTCTGGAACTCCTCCCCCTACTGCCAGCGCGGCTCCTTTTTCTGCTGCTCTGGTCGACTCGTCGATTTCTCATTGGCTGCTCGAGGCTCCGTGTTCTTTTGTGATTGGATTGGCTTTTTTTTTTTTTTTCTTGGCCGCCCAAGCCAAGATGGCGGTCGCGCCCAACATCGCCGAAGCACAAAGAATGCCGCATAAGGTTGTTTTCTTATTTTTTTTCCTAATCTCTTTGTACTTTGTATTAGTTTCGCTGTTCGGTTGACTCTACTCACTTATGCATGGGCCCGAAGAGGGCCTGCACGATCTGTAAATAAATTAAATAAATGAATAACGAAAAGCGGATAAAGCAGTTGACTGTACTGACTCCCCCTTGCCACACCCACCCCATACCACCACATATGCTATGCAGGGGTGCTGGGTGCCTTCGTGGCTGCCGCCGTGGACATGGTGCAGTTCTCACGAAGAACGGAGAGCTTCCCATCGTGGTTCATAATGATCTTGAGCCTGTCAGTTCGCTGGGCACCCACGTACACAGTCACCAGGGGTCTTGTAAGTGGCTTTTACACACTTTCTGCAGGCGACAGAATGCGCGCCGAGGCATCGTCAACCACGTAGGCTCAAGACACCACTTCGCGGAGTAGGAAAGAGAAGTGCAGTATAGCATGCCTACTACTTTAGCCTGCCTACTATAGCCTCGGCAAACCAACATCCTCTGAAGCCTTTCCTTCGGAATCCACCTGCGCGTCGCGACGATTTACATGGGAAGTGGGAGAAGTGACTTCCCATGTAGATCGTCGCGCTGCTAGCCAAAGATGGAACATTCCCAACATGCCGGTTTAGCCACCCTTGCAACCCTTGCCTCCGCTCTAATGTCTCCCGTTCTCTCCGACCACTCAGCAGCCAGAAATTACCGCTTGGGCAACACGTGATGCATGCCTATTTCTCATGGACCTTTTATAGTCTTTCTTTTATGACTAGGCTTCAATAGCTTGACATCACACTTCCCCTGTATTGATTTTCCTTCCTCCATGGTTGAAGTACAAAAGCGCTCGTGCTCTTAGTTATGAATGCGAATTAAAGAGGTCAGTGCGGTGAAATTTCTCTTAGGCCCTTACACTATACCGTATATCTCGTAGTTCGTGACCCATTTCGAGCTGCACAGGTCAATCAGACCATAGAATCAGTAGCGCAGATACAGTCGAACCCGGATATATTGAATCTGAAGGGATCACAAGAAAGTTCGATATATAGGTAATTCGATATATGAAATAAAAAAATTTGTACAGCAATTTTCAAGGGGATATTACAGCGGTGCCATATACACAATAATTCGACATTTGTGGGTCCGATATATCCGGATTCGACTGTATCACCTATCTCGAAACCGCCTCCCAGACACCCGTTCCTCACCAGATGATACAATATTAATCTCGTTCGACATAGTCTGCAATAAGTAAGTGTAACACTTTTTCATCGAAAGTATACCGCTTACTAAACGAAATATTACGCGGAACAAATGCCATTGAGCGTCGGCTCTTCCTTCGGTAGAGTGTCTTCCCACTTTCATACTAAATAACGTTCGATTTCATGTCACGTTTATTGCACCACGTGATGCTCTTACTCCCGTATTCTCAAACCATCCTCGACACGAAGTTCTTCCTCCACTCCACCGCGTTGAGCACAGCGCCACGCCTTCAACTGAAGAAGATGCTACGTTTCTCAAGGATTGTCCTGAAGTGGCAGTGACGCGTAGTGACCACTTTTCGTCGAGGAGCGGCGCTGCCGTCAACTCTCTTGACGGCAGTGTAAGGAAGAGATTTATACGAGCGGGTACACTATAGGTATCGATAGCGGTGCAAAGTAGATGCAGATGTTTTGAGGAAGAGAAAAATTTAGACCCCTCCCCTACCGCGAACAGTGGTGCATGTGAAGCTTATCCAATCCTACGGGAGGGGTTGGTTAGTTTTTGAGCAGCAGAACGAACCGAACACTTTTTACAACCAAAGCAGTCCTCGCATTCTTGAACGATGTTGTCCAACATGCCATAAGCCCAATAAATGCGTAGCGCATCCTCTCTCCAGAGGATGCCGCTGTGACATTAGTTCAGTATAGCACCTGCCTCCAGGCCCTTGTGATTCAAGGGCTCTGTTTAGGCAGTAGTGCTTTTGCCAATTACTACATGTGAAATAACTTGAATATCTTATCACTCTTTTTCAGTGCATTCTTGTTTTCCTAGTAAACGTCATTAATTATTGTCATAACCTTATTACATGTAGATTTTACGCTCTTTACAGCGACTATTTTTACGTCCCTTTACAGCCACGCCTCATGTAATGTTTTATCCACGCATCATAATTCACTATTCATGTACCACTGACACGCCATTATCATCGCCTTGGCGCTCTTTGGCCGCATCTGGCCCTTGCGCCAATAAACCCCACTAATCATCATCATCATCATCATCAGAACGAACCAAACGCGGCCGCCCCATCTGACTTCGGGGCCTGAAGTGGCGGGAAACAGCGGGCGCGAGGCGAGCGAACACGCTATCCCACCCTTTCTCTCCTCCGGAGGGAGGGGATGCCTGTGAATTGGCTGGGGGTATGGAGTGATCGCGCGCGCCAGCTGCGCGCCTTCGCGCCCATTCCCGCGTCTGCTCACGCCGTCATTCTTCGTAGGGATGCTGCATAGGCACGTTATCTCAGTTGCGTTGCGGCCGTGTAAGAATGCAACTGAGATAACGTGCCTATGCAGTGCGTGTACGTCACCAGCCAAAGAGACACACCCATTAAACGCAGCTGGGGCACACCGACAATACCCTTTTGCTTTGCATCGAGGCTACGGCGATTTTGGTCAACGCGCGCGGCTACACACGCAGCGATCCGCTGGAAACTAGGGTATAGCTCCGCTGTAAAATGCTAGAATGGAAAATTCACCGACGATTACGATACTCCCTAATGCGAAATGTGAGCGCACCTCAGCACGTGCTTTCATTTTGCGATATATTGGCTGGCGCGCACAATCTGTCTTTTGCGGCAGGTTCCCAACGGAGCGAAGTGTGGCGCGACTGCATCGCTGATTGGGAGATCGCCAGAGACACCGCGCGGCTGACACGTGGGCGCGATTCACACTGCCACCGCAGACAGACCTCCGCTCATGCAGCGCTTTGGTGAAAAGACGGCGCGTAGAGAGTCTCGATGCGCGCGCGCCCGCGAACGGAGCTGAGGCGAGCCAGCGCATCCTGGCACCCCAAAGCCCCGCGCTACTCTGGCGCCATCTCGTAGCCATCATCGCCATAGCCCATCTTGCGCTGCACTACGCTTTGCTTCTCACGCTTTCGCCATACCCTCCTCCGCCTTATGGTTCCGCTCCACCCTTGTCCGCTTTCCTCCTCGCGCTCTGTTCCCTCTCGCCGTCTTTTACAGCCCGCTGCGCTCCGCTTTCACTCGCATTTTTCGCTGTGCTCGTTTGCTCGGTTACGAGGTATGACGGAGACGCTCGCCGCAGTAAAGGGGCCTAAAAGCTGCGCTCTAAAAGCGGCTGCCTCACAAAATTTTATAAACGTTAAAGTAGAGCACGTTCAAGCGAGAAATTTTGCGGACTCCCACGGCAATCGCACCACCCTCGAGTAAAAAACGAAACCTGGTAAATCTGACAGGGAATGCTTTTTGAAAGATTGCTTGATGAGAGTTGATCAATACGAGGTTCCCCTCCGTGAATTAATGCGCAACACTTTCACACAGAAGTGTCGCAAGGACTCTTTGCACTCCTGCCATCTAGCCCGCGTTTCATGATTTTTGTTACGTTTTTTAACAAACGTTGAAGGATGCGTGTTTTTATTGTAAAGCCGCAAAACTGCCTTGTTCATTCCGATCGTGGCGTACCTGCAGACTATCGCCACGCTAACAAAATCAATCCGGGGGAACAGGGTCGTATAGGCGTCTCAAGACTAGCCTCTCCGTAAATACTGTAATCAACAAAAGCGGGAATGGTACTGTTCGTCCGAACAACCTATTTAAACATGTTTATTTCAATCTACCTGTGCCTTAAATACTACACATTCTGTCACGTAGCTAATCTTGTTCTGAAAGAAGGAACGAATCGCCAGCCCTAGTCTCCATCAGCAGCGCCTAGAACGCCAGATGACTCACAAAGGCATTAGAATAAACGACATTACCAGAAACAAACGACAGGAAAGAACGCGAGAAAATTGCGAAAAACGAGTGGCCATTTGACGAACATGGGTATACAGACAAACTCGCTTATTATAAGCAGAACTGGAACCTGATGCGTGAGCGTCCTATGTCTTTTCCACTTCACAGACCGAGCTAATCCTGCTTCGCAAGGAGAACCTGATCTGCTTGGAAAGAGGCCTCCTACTGACGCTGTACTGCAAGAAGAACGCCGTCCAATTCACGCAGCGGTTGAAGGAGTGCTGTCCGCCGCACGGAGACTCCTGTACGAAAACAGCTGTCAATCTTCCTTAGCACCTCGCCTTTTCGGCTACTGCCAGATTAACTTCGCGCTTGATGAAAGCACACTAATCGTGTACCACAATGAGCATTCGTGAGCTCCAGTGGATAAAGGCGAAATAGCCAAATGTAGAGGCAAAGTACCCAGCATGTCGAGTTTATTTAGAGGTGTGAGAGAGTTTTAACGTTGGGTTTGTCTGTTTGTTTATTGAGTTTCCACATTACACACGGAGGAGATAACGAAAATAGCCTGCAAACAGCGTGACGGGCTCCAACCCTCTTCCATATTATTACGATAATCTCCCAGCAAGAAGCTATTTCGTATAGTCTTGCGAAGCAAGTAGGTCACCTACAGACAGAATGCGGGTTTGCGGCTGCACAGAACGTATAGTCACCACAACGGCTACACGCTTGAATTGGTCATTATAGCTCGAATTGTGGCAACGTCGGCTATGCTTGTATACTGTAACAACGAATGACGCCCGGTGCTATAGATGCATCATTACTTCAGCTCGCCTACAAAGACCAACATAAGCGCATTCGAGACAGCCATTTGTGGCGAGACAATTTCTGGGCTTTTCTAGGAGAAACGCTTTGGCCATGGGAGTAAATAAACGAAAAGACGTCCAAACACCTGTCAGTTTATTCATCGCTTGGTCGGTAACGCTAATCTCTAAACGAAATTTTGCCTACCGCAGCGTCCAGCAGCCTGCAGCCACTCAGCCTTGGCCTGCGCACAGGATTCGTAGATGTGTTCATGCTGCTGCTCGAGGGTTGCTTCTGCTTCGCCCTGGTCACCTTCCTCGACTCGGACCACTTCCAACGCCTATGGTCGCGTATTGAGGGCCACGAGCCACCACCACGCAGCAGAGGCGACGCCAACGTAGAGAGCACCGTCGACGCCGACGTCATCAGGGAGGCGCAGCTGGTGGAAGACGTCTTCAACCAGCGCAACTTCGACAAGCACGCGCTCCTCGTGCGAGGCCTGAGCAAGGCGTACGGCTTCTTCCGGCCGCGCTTCGCCGTCGACAACGTCAGCTTCGCGGTGCGCAGCGGCGAGTGCCTGGGCGTCGTGGGCACCTTGGGAACCGGCAAGTCCACGCTCCTGCGTGTGCTAGGCGGCCAGCTGTTCCCGACGGCCGGCGACGCCTACATGAGCTCCGGCACGTCGCTCACGCGCAATTACCGCCAGTGGATGCAGGACGTCGGCTACGTGCCCTATGGTTGGGGCCTCCTGGACACGCTCACGGGACGAGAGATGGTCTGCCTACTCGCAGTGCTCCGTGGCGTTCGGGACGTGCCCCGAGTAACCGCGTGCGCGTTGCAGGCCGTCGAGCTCGCCGATCCCGACGCGCTCATCGCGTCGTACGGAGCGGGGGCGAAGACGCAGCTCTCCCTGGCCCTGGTCCTGATGGTCTACCCCAAACTGTACCTGCTGGACCTTCCGGACCTGGACGCGCCGTCGCGACTCGTGGTTCGCCGAGTGCTGGACACGCTGCGGCCGGCCGGCAGCGTGGTGCTCACGTGCGAACACCTGCATCACTACGCCGAGGTCTGCGACCGCATCGCCATACTGGTGGCCGGTCGCATCGAGTGCATCGGCTCGGTGAAGGAGCTCACCGACAAGTACTGCCGGGGCACCACCATCGCCGTGTACACGTTTCCCGACCGCAAGTACGACTTGGAGCACCAGCGCTTCATCGTCATGGACATGATGGAACACTTCCCGAACGCCGCGCTCGTGCGCTGCTACGAGGGGCTGCTCGAATTTCGGCTCTACCAGCCGAGCGGCGGTACCCAGATGAACCTGTGCGAGATGTTCGACCGGCTGCTATTCCTCAAACGCAAGCACAAGTTTCACATCTTTTACGTCAGCGAAACCACGCTGGACCAGATAGTCGTCAGCCTCAGCCGCAAGCACGCGAGTCTGACGACTCACAGCTAAGAGAAGGTCGTACAACATGGGGAGGCTGGCATGCGAAGTAAACATGCTTATGATAACGCGGTATATATGTTACGTAATAAAACATTACTATGATACAAACGCAAAATGATGTGTATGATGTGTTCTGTTTCCAATTTGTTTAGCTATAGATCCGTGGTTGAAATCTTGACGCATATAGCATGGTGTATACTGCAGGATTGGGAACATTTATTCCTGAAGGCGCGCTAGGACAACCAGGGCTGAAACTCAGCACAGTAAGACATAGCGTAGAAAGCGGTGGTAGCAGTTTTCAGTAGCACAGGCTGCCGATGTCTTCGTCACCAAATTCAGTGCTAATCTTGAGGAACATGTGTCCAGCTCCTGACCTGTCTCGGTACCGGCGTGCTAGAACGTCTACATCGAGCGCGTGCCCTCCTCGGAACTCGCATGGACATGAAGAGCTTGGCTGGACGAATCGCGACGAATCAAACGTTGATGCAGGCGCGCGTCTGTTATCTTTCAAAATGTGTCATTATTGTGGCCTCCCCCTGCCGGACAGTGTCGGCACATTTTAGTTGCACACTCAAACACTCACAGCGCCTTCTGTGCATCGCTGGTTCCCCGCATACCAGACGCTCGTGCGTTGTGTCAACCGAATCGCGAAAGCAAACTGCTGCTCGTTTTGAATGTGGCGCGCTCATGCTGCCGATGTGGATTGGGTATTCCGTATGACCTATCGCCATAGCGCCACTTCACAAGACGTGTTCCACCATACGTCACCGCTGCCGCAAATAACGCCGGAAGTGGTATTGGGCACGTCTAGAATGCATCAACAGGGAAGCAATGTGCGTCGTTACCGGTCTTCCACGATGCATGCCAATCCAGACACATTCAGGAAGAGGCGCAACTAAACACCATTGACGAGCTGATTCATCAACGCCGTCAAGCAAGGGATCTAAAGCCATCATTTCTGCAACCTGCTGCTGACTTAGCGGCATACATGGGCAGTCCGGTACCTCACCATCTTCGGTAGACACCCTTCCACCCTGGGACCACCAGCAACTTACTGACAACAAACCCATCGGCCGCCTCCGAAATTCGGTCCCTCGCCCATCCGCTACCTTCCGCCGCCACATGGAAGAAGCCGATGCCGCACTCCCGACAGGTTCACTAGTGGCCTACACCGATGCGAGCTGCACGGACGTACAAGTGGTTACGTCCACCGTGGTGCAAGGGCGCCCATCCATAAGTGCTAATTATATGTATCGTCTGACAACTCCGGTCCCATCGGTCAGTGCTGAGCTTTTGGCCATACGAAACGCAGCAAACTTGGTGACAGCTGATTCCACGTCGCCAGCACCGGTTATAATAATACGCACTGACTCCACCTCGGCCATAAAGGAGATTCGGAAGGTATACAATGCCCACCCTGTCGCAGACGAAGTACACCGAATGACTGCACAGATGTCCGGTCAGATTCGGATACAGTGGATCCCACGGGACACTACTTTTGCTCACATACAAGCTGACACCGCCACCCACAGTGAGCTGCCACTAGCTGTGGAAGCACCTTTCCCAAGTGACCCCCAGGGCGACTTCCTCCACCGCAAGGAGATTCTGCGCCGCACCACACCAGATTTAATTCCACCGTGTCATTCAAACCTCCCAGGCGGCCTTACACGCCAGGAGGAGGTGGTCTTGCGGAGACTCCGTGTGGGGGTGGCACTTACCCCATCAGTCACCTATGCCCTGGCCACAACACCTCCGTGGATCACTTGCGGATACCTGCCCTTATTGCCCAGCTTGAGCGTCTGCGGCAACAATCAAACACCTGTTGTGGACATTCCCTAGTCTAAACCAGGTACGACGACGCTACCTGCAAACAGTGGGCATTTATCCTACGCGACCACCGGACTATAAATCATGGCTCTATGGAAGCAACCATCGAGCACTATTGCTGTTCAAATGAAATCAAAATATTTATTCCAACATTACAAGGCAAATGCAATGTTGAGGATGACAGGTAAAAAGCCTTCTTGAGGCTTGACCGGCCCTGCAGCAGTGGTTACAAAGCACAATATGATCAAAAGAAACTCGTAAACAAGGCAATGTAAGGCTTTCAAGTCAGCTTTAAGAGATAAGCGATATCGAAGATTTATTGAAAAATTATTGAGGGAAGAATGTGTTACATTTTATATAGGAATACCTAAGTATAAGAGCAGAAACCGGCCTACATTTCTATATTTAATGGTTTATGCCGTTGGGCGAACTTTCGAAAAAAAAAAAGTGGTAATTTTTACGGAACTGAGTGACTATTTTCGTTGGATGCGCCACAGTTTAGTAAAGTGGATACTTTTTTACAGTGGCGCTGTTAATTATACGCTATAGGTTCTGGCGGTTTGCGTGAGTATAGGCAAAAAAGATGGCGTCCACCCCAGAGCTCACGACCGGCCGATCCCGGTGATAAAAGCGTATCGCCGGCTATGCCCCAGGTGCGTTTAATCGCAAGAAGTGTCAAAACGTATTGCTATATATATATATATATATATATATATATATATATATATATATATATATATATATATATATATATAGACTTGTCTCGGCCAGACAGAAAGTGGTCTCGGCGTTTCTCTTGCATAGTATTCAATATATATACAACCCGTATCGGTCGTGTATAGACCTCACATACAGCTCCGCTGGTCATTATGGATATATATATATATATATATATATATATATATATATATATATATATATATATATATATCGTAATGAAGTAAAACCGGAATAGACACTGTTTAGTATGGATTGCGGTTTGACGTCACGGGTTCTATAGGAAAACCCGTAACCTTATCTCAGTTCCCTTCCCTGCAATGGGTAGGCAGCGTGCGGTGAGGACTGCGGAAGAACAGCGCGCCTACGAAGAACACCGCCGTGAAGAGAAGCAGGAATGCGCGCGGCGATGGCGGGCGGCACGTAATATACGGACGAAGATCGTGCCGCAAACGCCAAATAAACGTATGCACCTTTGGTTGGATCACCCATACCGACTCCACTCCCATCGTAATTGTGGGTGATTTAAAAATAGACTTGTCTCGGCCAGACAGAAAGTGGTTCTCGGCGTTTCCCTTGCAAAGGTTCAGTATTCAATGTTACACAAACATCAGTGTGCCCACGACCCGTCATCGGTCGTGTATAGACCTCACATACAGCTCCGCTAGTCATCCACCTTCACACAGTGGAATGACATTTTTTTTTTTTCTTCCACTGAGTTTGGCGTGTCCTCTGTCGTTCTTTTGTTGGTGTGCAGTCTCGAGTAGATTGTGCAAGAAATATTGACCGAAAATGTGTCAATATGCGCACCTCCGTTCTGCTATTAGAACGATCACATCAAACCTGCACTTCTTTTTTTATTGCGATAAAGACTTGCCGTTAAGGCATAATTCTTTATGTGTATATGTGTATTATATGTGTGCTGTGAGGCCTGTGTTGTGTATGAATTGAAGCAGTGTTTTGTGGAATCTGTTATCATGTATCCAGCGGTCATAGCTGGTTGTCACACTGTAGCGGAGGCCAGCTTGCAGTAGGAGACGCGAGCGTTCCGATTGTAAACCAGTACATGTCCATATCACGTAGCACCCAGTGGTAAATGCGACCAGTTCCACCTTGATATCACAGCCGGTGTAAGGGCCAGTGGCCCGGCCCGAAGCCTCCTAAGCACAACTTCCTCTGCCCTAGTAAGGTGAAGGGGGAGGGAGCAGACACACGGGGGGATAAGAGAGCGTGTGTCCTGCCGGAGAAAATTTTTACGGGCTCGGAGCGAGTTAAGGGGTTGAGGTGGGAGGGGAATAGACGGAAGGTCTGGATTAGGAGGGCAATGTGCCTGCTGGTCAGCAGCAATGTTGTGAGGGTTCGCTGCATGGCCTTGAATCCAATGTACCTTGACGCAGGTTGCTGTTTTTCTATTCATCGTGTGTATTGTCTCGCAGATTTCCATCGCCTTGTCAACCTTCTTCAGTTCCTGAATAGCCGCTAAAGAATCAGTGAAGATATCTAGTTGTTTGATGGTAGGCAGCTTAGATGTCGCATCTTGCACAGCGTCGTGGATGGCTTGAAGTTCCATTACTAGAGCGCTGGCTTCCGTAGATAAATAGCGCTGGTGGCCGCTGATGAAATTATGCGTTGTACTGAGGAATGATGTCCTCCGGCCGTCTGGGAGAATAGCAGCATCAGTATAGACTTTGCACGTGTCAGCGCATGACGCATCGATGATATTGTGGTCGTCAATAATACCTGTTGTATCGCTGCGTCGTAACTTCGTTGGCTTATTAGTTGTGATGCTGGTGAATTCCCAGGGAGGCATTGGATAGGGCTGATTGTCAATCAGAGAGCCGCGTTAAAAATGAGCATGCAACGCAGCGACAGCCGGAACAAGTTGCTTTTTTATTTCACGTGCTTTTTCACGTTGCAAAATTAGCTCTGCAATTGTGTTGAGCTGGGCATGTTCCTGTAAGGTTGGTATCGGAGTGATGCGTGGTAGTGCTGTGATTGTGCGCTTAAGTGCCTCTAAAGCACAGAGACATCTGCATAGAATAAGGCATGATGTCCAACGGCTTATTTGATTTCCTTAGATTTAATATTGGGGCCTCACTATTCTTCGACGATTGTGGTATGTGTCACTGCATATCTACCCATCCTTGATCAATCCACCAGAATGTATATGTGGCACTGCGCCAAAGAAAATTAAATACGCAAATGTATTTAGATATCTCTCGTGTATTTTTCTACGCGTGCACCTCTAATTCACATTAGTTTGGTTTGGTTTGGTGCCTATAGAAATAGCATTTAGACTTCGACAAGCATCATTCATCGCATCGCCTTCGTCGTCTTAACATCGCTACATCGACGCCAATTCACTTGAATTGATGTTTCGGCGTAGCTTGTGAGCGGTGTTGCGCAGAAATTCGGTGCATCACATTTGGCAGTGCTCTTTGGTTGGGTCCACCGGTTCAACCGAGAAGTGATCGTTCGCACAAGTACAAATTATTCACAGATGTATGCACTGTGTCAACCGAGTGGCACATTATTATCATCATCATAATCAGCCGATATTTATGTCCACTGCAGGACGAAGGCCTCTCCCTGCGATCTCCAATTACCCCTGTCTTGCGCTAGCTGATTCCAACTTGCGCCTGCAAATTTTCTAACTTCATCATCCTACCTAGTTTTATGCCGTCCTCAACTGTGCTTCCCTTCTCTTGGTATCTCTAATAGTCCACCGGTTGACCATCCTACGCATTACATGGCCTGCCCAGCTCCATCTTTTTCTCTTAATCTCTATTGGAATATCTGCGATTTCCGTTTTCTCTGTGATCCACGCCGCTATCTTCCTGCCTCGTAACGCTAGGCCTAACATTTTTCGTTCCATCACTCTTTGCGTGGTCCTTAACTTGTTCTCGAACTTCTTATTTAACCTCAAAGTGTCTGTCCCATATGTTAGCACCGGTAAATGCAATCATTGTACACTTTTCTTTTCAATGACAGTGGTAAGCTCCCAGTACGGATTTGGCATTGCGTACCGTATGCACTCCAACCCAATTTTATTCCTCTGTCAATTTTTTTTTCTCGCATGATCAGGGTCTCCTGTGAGTAACTGACCTAGATAAACGTACTCCTTTACAGACTCTAGAGGGTGACTGGCGATTCTGAATTCTTGTTCTCTAGCCAGGCAATTGAACATTATCTTTGTCTTCTGCATATCAATCTTCAACCCCACTATTACACTTCCTCGGTTAATGTCCTCAATGATTTGTTTTAATTCGTCCCCATTGCTGCTGAATAGGACGTCATCTGCAAACCGAAGGTTGCTTAGATATTCGCCGTTGATCTTCCCTCCTAAGCCTTCCCCATAGAAGAACTTGAATATTTCTATGCATGCGGTGAATAGCATGGGAGAGATTGTGTCTCCTTGCTTGACCCCTTTCTTGATAGGTAATTTTCTACTTTTCTTGTGGAGAACCAATGTAGCTGTGGAATCTTTGCAGACATTTGTACAGTTTGTAGCGTTAAGCAGAGGTAGAATACCGGGCTTCTAATGTAAAGGCCGTAGGTTCGAATCCTCCTCCAGTCAACTACATTTTCAGGCTTTGAGTGGCACCTGATACCGGCAAAAAAAAAAATGTGGTTGATCCCTCTTATATAGGAATCGGTATAGAACACGAAAGTGAAACGTGTCTTCACAGAAGTAGTGTAATGTTTATTGCACATTGATATATAATGTCTATTGGTGTTTTGTGGCTAAAGCGCCCTTAGGCGTTGATGCACCCACGCTGACGCCTGGTGGCACGTCTCCTCCATCACGACTACCAACGTCGATGACCATGAGCAACCGTCGTGCATATGGAAGCTGCACTACGCTGCACACGCTAGCACAACGCGAAAGACGAAGCACGTAACTGACACACTAATACAACGCGCAAGACAAAGCACGTAACTGAATCGTCACCGAGTCAAATCAGCGCGTACAGCGCGTCGTAATTGCAGCCTCCGCGATCAACTTCAGAAACATTTTCAGAGCTAATTGCGGAGGCCACGCTCCGCTGTGCTGAGTACGGTGAACGCCACTACCAACGCCACCTAGGTGGCGTTGGCAGTGCTTCTTGATGCCAGCGTCCCTTCGAATGCTGGCATCGAGGCGTCGTAGTGCTGAGACCACCGAAGCGTTCACTGTCGGTGCGCGTTAGTGTCATAATGCAGTACTTCTCTTTTCTGCTCGTAGGCGGCGGCACCGCCCCGAGCAAGAGCGCGGGTACACGGAGGAGTGTTAGATATATAAGGCGCGTCTGTGTAGCTCTCTGCAAATGCGTTTGTGGCGCAATGGGTTAAACGCTCGGCGATCTATCGTCGCGGACCGAGAGGTCGTGGGTTCGATTTCGAAATTTTGCATGTTTGTGGAACTTTTTCTTCTGGTTTCTTTCTTTGTATTATGTTCGTGTGACGTATTTCCGTGACGGAAATACGTCAGTGAAGTCTTGGTGGACCCCGGCATAAAACACTTTCGTGTTAAAAAAAAGAAAAGAAAAGAAAAAGAAAAATGGCCCAGAGCCAGTGGAGCTATACTAGTCTAGGTGCAACCACATTATGGAGGCCCACTAAGCTTTAACAAAGGCACTCCCTCACAAACTTACCACCTTCAGATTAGAATCCCGGTGTTCTACCTCTACTCCAACCCACCACCACAAACATTGTTTGCAGAGACCTAAACAGGTTTACGAATGTAGGCTTCTTATTTACATTTACAAAAACAAATATCAACCTGTAGTGAGATACGGCACCAAACGTTATGCTTTACATGATCGGCGTAATCGGATGCTGAAGGCAAGAATCACTTATGGAACAGCTTTGGTCTCACGCCAATTGTCAACGGTGTGAAATCGAATGGGCGAACATGTTAGCTAAGTCATGCGCCAGAGCTAGAAAGTGCTCGTTGTACCTAATAATATGCCTAACAAAACATTTTCTTGCTTGCTAAATCTGCACCTTATTAAAACTGCTTTTTATTCTTCAGAAGTTGTGCATGAACATCACAAGTTCAATGTACTTGCATTTTCGCATTTACAATGTACTTGCGTACTCGCATTTTCCGCATTTGTGCATTTGCACATGTGCACTTGCATTTTGTGTGTTCGCTGTAATTCTACTACTTGTACTTGCATTCTGCATATGTATCTTATACTAATGAATCAGTTAATCCATATTTTCAGTTAAGTATCAGTACAAGATTTCTTTCTGACTGACCATTTTCCATCTTGTAATCATACATGACAATTTTTGTTTTAAAATGAAAACTACTTATATTTTCCCGGTAAGCCTTTGTCAGGCTCTCGGACTTTTGCACTACCGCGATTTTCTGTACATACCGGAAAGAAAGTACTTCTTCATATTTCAGGCACCCCATCAAGTTCCGCGTATTTTTAGAGAAATCGCCCACTTCGATGTTGCGTTTACTCGTTCCTTTTGCAAGACCAGACGAAGAACCTAGTTACTACCATCCAAGTAGACCAAGCCACGTTTCCACATCGTCCCTGAACGCGCCATTTGATTTATGAGAATAAAGCGTTCCTTCATTCCATTCATTGTTTAACCACTTCTTTGAATCAGTGGCCGGTTTCCAAAGCGCCAGTTGCGTCCGCATATGTCCTTTGATAACATTGTCGGTGAAAGTCACGCAAAGTGACAACGGTATATCTAGTGATTCACGTTTGGGGCTCAATTCGCCATGAATATCGTAAGGCGGATTAACGTAGGAGTTTTGTAAGTGAATGAATCGGGGAAGGCTGATTAACATGCCGGTGGGGGACAGCGAGTGATAGCCAACTGGTCGGCGGAAGTTGGCACTCTAATACCGGTTCTCTGGCCATACGTTGAGTCAATGCGTGTCGCGCGTAGACCGAATAAAGTAAAAGGACTTGGCGTCCATGAATGTTTGCGTGCTAATCTTATGCGTCGCGTGAGATACTGGCAACCACCCATATCATGTGAATAAGTGAAGATTGACGTGCTCCGAGTTTCCACTACGTCCGAGCAACGCTGAATATCGCAGTTTACCGTAGTGAGAGCGCTCCTCAAACTCGATGCGCCGTCTCGTAAGTAACTGTACTGGGAAGCAGCGCGCCGGATCCGATTGTCTAGGCGCAAGGGCGACCACATAAAGCTGACAAGCAATGAAGCCAAGGGAAGCATATAGGAGTAGTTAGCTGTGGTTGAAATTGAAATGTACAAAATAATGAGGACAACGGAAAATAAAAGTCGACGAAAAGTGAGAGACGAACCCACAACCTCGGCATTACGCGTGCGTTGCAGAACCAATTGTGCTACAGCGAGGGCCGTTAATCCGTCCACTATCTTGGGTATTCATGTGAACTAAATCTAACCATAGGAGTGTTAGCCAGCGCCACTCAGGGCTATGGTGGTCGAATTTTTTTGCCCGATGGCGTCACGGGCAAAAGACACCACTTGCGAAAAATCGGATGGTTCTCCTCAAGAACAACTTTACAGTCGGTAATTCCATGAATTGAATTTCAAAGGGTCTGCGGTCTGTGATGCTGTGGCCGAGCGTTCAGGATATGTTGACCGTATTTTTGAGGATGATATTGAGAACTATACAGGTGAGCCTTAAGTCTTCGAACCATTGCTGCTTGCGAGCGGCGCCTCTAAACGCGACAGGCTTCGGTTATATCAAAGTAGTAACGGAGAAGTCAGGGCTGGCTATGCGAAACTAAACAACGATAAAAAGGACCATTAACAAGTGCCAACTGATGAAACCAACAAAACAATACAGAGGTTCGCAGGAAAATGGAGGCTTGTAGTTGTTGACACTGATTAAGCAAGTAATGTCACCCAAGCCAAGGTTTCGTTGGCTTCAGTGGCATTATTTCTTCCACCACTGTAGTAACCTTAAACCACACAAAAAGCATGGGTTGTATGTCTACCTTTTCTCAAGTGGCAGCTGCCCTAAGCACTCACACAGCCCACCATGCGTTCCAAAATAACGCAACTGATCTCTAAGCGGTCGGTGGTGGTGTGTAAATAGGCTTTATTCAAACGTTGGCCTCAGGGACTTCTTTCGGCTCCGTCTACTACAACACAGACGCAATACTCCAGGACGCAAAAAGGAGCGAGGTATGGTGACCGTTACAGACAATTAACCATGCTCGGAGGATGCGTACAGACCCCTTAGCGAGATGAGCGGGCGATGAAGATGTCTTCGGATATATTCCGTTCCAGGACACTTCCAGAGTAAGTGCTCTGGAAGTGTGGAATGGAAAAATAAACCATTTGGAAGTTAGTGCTCATCCTGTCATCTTGCTTCTCTTCACTTTTTCTTCACACTGAACCTGAGTTGCGCTAAAAACTAGATAGTAGTAGTAGTATAAACTTTATTTCTCTTAGTGGTTTTCGGGCGGTGAGGGGGGGGGGGGGGTCCCATAGTCCAGGGCTCCACTGTTCCCTGCGGTTCGCTGGGCTTGATCGAGAAGAGATCTCTGGCTATCTAGATTAAGACAAGGTCAAGCCGTACCAACTTGTACAATCTGCCACCCTTCTGAGTAATGGGTTGTTGAGTGAAACAAATAAAAGGAGGAAAAGAAAATTAATTGTGACGCCTTACTGCCTTACTTGTGACTTACTGCCTAGCCCAGTTCTAAAAGTGCGGTCAACATGGACTGGCGGCATGCGGACAGGAGATTAAAACAAGAAGCAGCGCGGGTATCCTTGCTCTTCAAAACAGCGGCGATTCTCGGATTTATTTTCCCGTTACCGTTGAAGAACTGGCCTTCTCGGAAAGCTTTAACAACACAGGCTGATGATTGCGTCGCTCAAAATGGAGGACGCCTAGCTTCCGGAATGACTCAAGGCCTGTATTCACAAAATGTCTCCTACGTAGGAGGATTTCCTGATTGGTTAGAGCTCGGGCACCCAGCCCCCACCCATGACAGCGATCGACGTCACCATACGATCGCCGTAGTGATGACTGATCGCTGACGGCACTTGTAAAACGAGCAATGCGAATACGGGCCATATATCCTTGTACACGGGAGCCCTAAATCATTGATACCAACAAACTGCGACGCTCTCCGTCTTTGCTTCAGGCAGTCTACAAAACATTGCATAGCGTCACCATAGATTTAGCAATAGGGGAACGTCGGTCTATACAGTATAAAGCCGGGATCTGCATTGCCTGTCGCACTGCTTGGAGCTCGCCGTCATGGTGATGTTCAAATTGACGGAACAGTTTGCTGTCTGTGTATTTCATAGATCCGATTCCTACGTCCACCGTCATTTGTCGTAATTGTGAAAGACCGCGTGGTCTTGGGCTTCTGCCTATGCTGACCTCTACACGTGGAACGAACGCTCTAATGTGGGATTGTGATTCGCGGTCGTTACGACATACGAGCAGTAGCAGGCCTATAGATGAATGCTTATCGCCTAAATTACGCTATTGCTTAGGGAAGTCTCTCCAAAACGTCACTTCAAACGTCTTTACCTAATAGTCAACGAAAGGTGAATTCGGCCGTCGAAAACAGTCGCCAAAGCACTGGCGGATGCCGCTTACGGAGAGCGGTTCTTTGCCTGCTCCGTGTCCAGTGGTGGCGACGCCTGCTTTGCGGTCGACCACGTGGCTGGCCCCATTTGCGCCGATTTACCAGCGAAGCCCACGCGGAAGCGAGCGGCACGCCATCGGCTCGTACACCAGTTGTCAGGTACTAGAAATAATTATTGCGTTGCCTTCAAGTGTACGCCGAGAGGAAGAAGCTTTGCGTAGTCCTCCAGTAACTGAGATGTATATCGTGTAATAGGAATGGGTCAGGCGAGCTGGCCTCGGATCCCTGGCGCTCGTGTAAATGCGAGAGCATTAGCATTTCTGCGTTGATTGCGCGCATGCGTGCTAGCTTCCACGTCTGTATGCGCGAGTGCACGCGCTTTTATCACGTTTCCCTAGCTGGCTTCATTTCACGCTAGCCAACAGAGGCATCCACGCAGCCCCATGGACAAGTTGCTCTTGCAAGAGGAGTAGAGGTCTACTGAATAATGCAAAAGATGCAAGATGAAAATAGAATTGACAAATTTCTCCCGCACCAGTCGGAGACGGTGGCTACACCGTTCACAATGTACAACATATCAGATGCGCCGGGAGGGATTTTAGGTTCAACGAAGGAACGAAAACATTCAGCAAGATGACCAAAATTTCGATCGAGACATATCTGTGCACGCAAACTTTTCGCGCAGGTCAAATAATTTAAGCTATAGTCAATAATTATCTGGAGCCTTCCATCACGGATACTATCAAAGTTCCTGTGTTGTTTTGGGCAATTAAACACATTTTATTCAATCAGTTCTCGCTCTTTGAGACCCACATTCGCATCATGTAGCCAGAACTTCCATTCGGCGATTCACGACATAGCCGTTGCCATTGGTCTCTTGGATTTGTCGTCCCGCACTTAATTGCCAACACTGCCCGAGGTGTGGCGTTCGCCAACGCTAATTAATTGAAAGCAGCACCTCGGGAAGGCAGTAGTAATTTCCCGTGTGCTTCAATTTTGTCACATTTGTGCAATCGCGAAATTCTCGTGTAAATTGAGGCCGCACGCAAAAATAAAGGGCTTTACGGTGCTTATATATGAGCATTCAGTTTAGCATAAATATTATTACAATCAGTAATAGGGTTGTTGCAGGCAGTAACAGGGCCTTTGGAACGTCAACAACAATTTAAATCTGAGCTAGCTATTTCATGATTACTGTGGTGGACAGCCTAAACCTAATGACACGAAAAACAGGCCTCGTGACACATGTATACGTCATGTGGCCTCTTTGTGCTGTCTGTAGATTTGGGCTGTATACAGTAATGCGCTTTTGGCATCACTGTTTTCGGGGACCACAAGTATGGCGCTGACCAAACGGAGGCATACCTCCAGTGACCTCAAAACGGCCTGTGTGCGCCGGGTATGTTGCAACCATAGTTATCATTCGCCACGGCTGTGCGAGGCAGTACACGATCGAGTATCCAACTGCCTCCTGGTAGGTAACGCGCGGTGATGAGACGAAATACGCACCTAGCGATAACGTGAAATGCAGTGTCGCTGTTTAACCAAGATTTAGAGAATTTGAATGCAAGAGCCAAATTTAGCAGTCGCGGTATGCAATTTACAGCGCACAGTGAATTAACTCGTTTCAAGTGGTGTACCACTTGAAAAAAAAAAAAATTTCAGCGCACGCCCTTTGTTATATGCGTGCGCACATCTTTTTTTCCTCTTGCACGCGGGATATGTTGTTTGAATTTGCAATCACCTTTTCCCTTTCACTTGGTTCCCGAGAGTACCGAGGTCGTTACAACTCTTTTTGCAGCCACTACATCATGGCTACATAATTGGCTATGCTACGGAATGTCTTTGGGCCACCAACGCGTCATCTCCGCGGTACACATTTTGAAGCACAGCGGGCGCCCAGCAGCGACTCGTCTATACATTTGTAGATAGATAGATAGATAGATAGATAAAGAACTTTATTGAGGTCCTGAAGGATTCCGCTCCCGTTTTATAGGGGGAGGATCGCGGGCCGCTCCCACGTAGGGACCTAGCCTCACCGCCGCGTCGTGGGCCTTCTGGACAGTCTGGAATTGTTGTAGTAGGACCGGGCTCTTGATCATGGAATCAAATTCATCTTCAGAGAAGTGATGCTTTCCCTGTAAAGAGGGGCACCTCCAGAGCATGTGTCTGAAAGCACTGCGATCGTTACAGTCTGGACAATGTGCTGAAATGTCTGAGTAGTGACTGTAAATGGAGAGGCTGGGGTATGTCCCCGTCTGAAGCATGCGAAGAGAGATTGCCTGTGGCCGAGACAACTTTTCGTGTGGGAGTGGGAAGGACCTACGGCCCATTTGATAGTGTTTCGTGACCTCGTTGAAAGTAGTCAAAATGTCCCTAAAATGAAGGCTGGGGGCTGGTTCCTCCGCCTGAGCCGCGCAAGTCCCGGCGCGGCAAGTGAGACCTCGCACCTGGGAGTGGGCTAGCTCGTTGACATTGGAAAGGCCCCCGACCCTCGAGCCAAGATGAGCAGGGAACCAAGTGATGGTAGGGTGTGCTATTTCCTTGTGAGCGAGAGTTCTAAAAACGTCCTTGCAGACGGTCCCAGAAGCGAAGGCCCTAGCAGCGGATCTAGAGTCAGTGTATATATCAGTTCTTTGCGGATCAAGGAGAGCGAGTGCGATGGCCATCTGCTCTGCTTTGTGAGAAGAAGAGGTTCGAACCGATGCTGAGGATAGAATCCGACCCTTAGTATCTGTGGATACTACTGAAAAGTGAGCGGAAGCGCCGTACTGGGCGGCATCGACAAAGCATGCAATCGGAGAGTGGGCGTGAGCGTGGGCTAAAAGAGAGGAGGCTCGAGCGACACGCCTGCCCACGTTGTATAGTGGGTGCATGTTTCGTGGAAGGGGAGAGACCTTGATGCAAGATCTCATGCGATCAGAGAGATGTGTGTTTTGCACTTCGAGCGTGACGGGGTTGTGTCCCGTGTCAATCAGCATCTTTCTTCCTACTGATGTAATTGAAAGCCTGGCAACCTGTGCCGTTTGCTGAGCCTCGATGACTTTTTCAAGTGTATTGTGGATTCCAAGGTCCATCAGTTTCTCTGTGCTAATGCGCATCGGAAGACCTAGGACTCTCTTGATGCTTTTTCGAATGAGAGTGTTTAATTTAGTCCTCTCGTGGCATTGCCACTTGTGCATGGATGCGACATAGTTTATGTGGCTCATCAAAAAGGCATGGAACAGTCTGAGGAGGTTGTCCTCCCGAAGACCACCCCGATTGTTGGAGATCCTAGCGATTAATCGGATGACTCCTTCCGCCTTGGAAGTCAGACGGTCGATCGTACGGCCGTTCTGTCCGTTGGCTTCGATGATCATGCCCAGAACACGTATGAAATCCACCCTCGGGATTCGCTTCCCCGCAGCCGTGTGCAGCTTAATGTCGACGTCGGCCAGTGATTTCCAGTTTTTGGGTTTAGGGCCCCTTCTCGTGGGCCGATATAAAAGAAGTTCGGACTTTGACTTTGAAATGGGTGTTAAGCTATACATTTGTAAAAAAAAAAAATGACAACCATTCCTGCCGTGTCTGGACGACAGGCACCTCCTCTGAAGATGAAATCACGCCTCGCGAACGACGTTTCGAGCTCATTTCGCAGTCAGCGCCACCGGCCTATTCCCAGCAGGCGTTCCGGCGGCGTGGCTCCATTCCTGGACTCTAGTGGTCATCGTGTCTCGCCATCTAAGCACGGAGGCGCGGCACGTTGCGGTTGTTTGCCGAACTCTTGTCAAGTTCTCAATAAATTAAGCGACGTCGTTTCGATAGCCTCTTCGTTTATCACTCGACGAGACGGTACAGTCTTTCAGGGTGTCCACGGGGACGCACCCCCCGTGGATCTAATGGACAGCCGACCCCCGCAGATGCGGTCGTCCAGTCCGGGTACGAGTCGTAAACCTCGTTCCCACGATAGAAATCTGAATGCACGCGGCGCGGCCTTTCAGAAGCCAAGGAACGAACGGGGCCTCGGTACAAGTAACGGAAGCTGCGCGCTCCATCGCAATGACGATAGGGTTCATGGTGCTGGGGAAGCTACGAACGTGCTCAGCTTAAAGGAACTACGGCGGTACATTGCTCCACCAGTACGCCCGTCTTAGATGCGTGCAGTGGCGTCACAACACGTACCTAACAATTATGATCTACAGTGGGCAAACCGCGATCTGACATAGTTAAGGCAGAAACTTGGGCTAGTTGGTAACGAACATGACAAGACATGATTACTAGCGTAACAAGACATAGTTAAGGCAGAAACTTGGGCTAGTTGGTAACGAACATGACAAGACACGATTACTAGCGTAACAAGACATAGTTAAGGCAGAAACTTGGGCTAGTTGGTAACGAACATGACAAGAGATGATTACTAGCGTAACAAGACAGGGACGAAAGAAAGAACACGGGACCATGCTAGACTTGAACTGAATTTATTACTTGCACCGGCAACCATAAATACATAAAGCATCCGCTCATGGTTATCGCTGAGGTTATCGAAGTTCCTTTTTGAAGCGCCCCAGAATCATCTCGTTAGATGACGTGCTGGCCATGAAGGGCGTATGAAAAACCATTTCGCCGCGAAACTGCAAGCGGTGTCCGCCTCTCCCAGCTGCACTACCACCAGGCCTCCATTCGCATTTCAGTGACGACGTCAGCGAAGCAGACGAACACTTCCGTTGGCTTCGGAATTCACCGTACCTGCCAACACTAACCCCCCCTCTCCTATCCCCCCCCTCCTAAAACCCCTCACCCCCGGCGAGTGCAGTATGGAAAGGAAGACCCAAATTTGCTCTTGTAGGACCACAGCGCCTCGACGACTACGCCAACGAAGTGAGGCACGACACGAAAGGTTCAGCGCAAGACCTGCTCGATACAATCGACATGTCAGTTTCGAATCGAAGCGTCAAGAGTCGGTTTCGAATCGAAAGGCCCACAGTAATACGGTTGCTTGAAATCAAATTCAGTACTTCCCCCTCGTAAATCAGGAGCGATTTCAACAACAGAATGGCACCACTGCAGGGACAGCTATAGGACTACACGCTTATATGAATGGCTTGCTCAAATGCGCGCGTGATGGGTCCATAGGTCGGCGCACTCACTCATGAGTGCACTCACTCACACTCACTCGCACTCATTTCAAAGGCGTGAGTGTGAGTAAGTGCCAGTGAGTGTGAGTGCGAGTGAGTGCCAGTGAGTGTGAGTGGAAGTGAGTGCGAGTGAGAGTGAGTGCCTGTCAGTGTGAGTGGAGGTGAGTGCGAGTGAGTGCCAGTGAGCGTGAGTGCAGGTAAGTGCGAGTGCGAGTGAGTGCGATTTAGTTTACACAGCCCATTAAACTACTATCCCTGCTTCGTATAGCTCTCTACTAATTTGCTATCGCAATCCAAGCTTTGCCTGTCGGGCGAAACTGCGACATTTTCTTTAATACGCCAGGGAATATGTATGGGCTGGAGCGCTGATGGCAGACATATCCAAATCATGACCGGCATATTTTGCCATGACTTCCACTGAGTGAAGGCGCTTAATACCATGTGATTTGCTACGCCTTCGCTGGTCATCCGCCTTCAGAGGGTGGAATGGCTCCTCATTTTCTTCCTGCTTAAACGTAGTACAGGCTCCTTATATAAACAGGCAGAGCGGAAGAGGGACTAGCCAAGTTAGCACAGAGTAACAGACACGCACGCTCGCATACATGTAGAAAAAGCGAAGATGCAATGATAGATACCGCTTTGTTCTCCCTTTTGTGTTTGTTTCGGCGTTAAGTGGTTGACTAAGTATACGGACAGTCAATCTCTCCCACTATTTTCCGCTCTCTTGGCTGAATCCGACCGAAGGGGAGCTTAGCGAGCATGGGCGGCAAGTATACACACGTCTAATGTCAATGACAGAGAGGTGGACAGAGAGGTTGGGGCTGACGTCGATGTCTATGTCACCATGAATAAATTGAAAAGAAAACTTTAGTCGTGCTAGTTTTGCTCTACTTTGCAGGGTTAATAAACCAGCTCTCTTTAATAATTCAGTCAATGAATCGGTTAACTTGTACTTATTAAAACAGAACCTTATTGCCTTCATCTGCACCCCTTCCATTCTTGCAATGATTTTATTTGTGTACGGAAACCAAGCAATATTGGCGTGCTCCAGCACTGTTCGAACAAGCATTTTGTAGGCCAGCAAATTTCATCTGGGGGCGCAAGACTAAGGTGTCTTCTCAGAAAGAAGAGTCACTTTAATGCTCAGCATGTACATTGATTTCCACTTGAGGCTATTTTGTTAACATGGTTTTCCCATCGGAGATCGTGTGCTAAAGTGACACCTAAATATTTACGCTGAAATGCACAAGTGAGAGGTGTGTCATTAATAATGTAAGTAAATTCAGATATCTGTTTCTTTCCTACCGTTAGCGTTACAGATTTTGGGGCATTTAGAGTCATCTGCCACTCCTGACACCAAGAAAATGCAGAATTTTGTATATGGTGATTATCACTGTGATTAATTTCGCGGTACGCAATACAATAGTCAGCGAATATATGGATGTTACTATGTAATCGGGAAGACAAATCTTTTATGTATATTAAAAATAAAACTCTATCCAAAACACTGCCTTGGCGCACTGCCGATGCAACAAGTGCTAAATTGGAAGCTTCGTTATGAATATACACGAATTGTGGGCGGTATAGTTCGGCACAGTGACTCATGAGTGCACTCACTCACACTCGCATTCATTTCAAAAGAGTGTGTGCCAGTGAGTGTGAGTGCGAGTGGAGGTGAGTGCGAGTGAGTGCCAGTGAATGTGAGTGCAGGTGAGTGCGAGTGCGAGTGAGTGCCAGTGAGTATGAGTGCAGGTGAGTGCGAGTGAGTGCCAGTGAGTGTGAGTGGAGGTGAGTGCGAGTGCGGGTGAGTGTCAGTGAGTGCGAGTGGAGGTGAGTGCGAGTGCGAGTGGAGGTGAGTGCGAGTGCAAGTGAGTACCAGTGAGTGCGAGTGCAGGTGAGTACCAGTGAGTGCGAGTGCAGGTGAGTGGGAGTGCGAGTCAGTGCCAGTGAGTGTGAGTGCAGGTGAGTGCGAGTGCGTGTAAGTGCCAGTGAGTGTGAGTGGAGATGAGTGCGAGTGCGAGTGAGTGTCTGTGAGTGTGAGTGGAGGTGAGTGCGAGTGCGAGTGAGTGCCAGTGAATGTGAGTGCAGGTGAGTGCGAGTGCGAGTGAGTGCCAGTGAGTATGAGTGCAGGTGAGTGCGAGTGAGTGCCAGTGAGTGTGAGTGGAGGTGAGTGCGAGTGCGGGTGAGTGTCAGTGAGTGTCAGTGAGTGCGAGTGGAGGTGAGTGCGAGTGCGAGTGGAGGTGAGTGCGAGTGCAAGTGAGTACCAGTGAGTGCGAGTGCAGGTGAGTGGGAGTGCGAGTCAGTGCCAGTGAGTGTGAGTGCAGGTGAGTGCGAGTGCGTGTAAGTGCCAGTGACTGTGAGTGGAGATGAGTGCGAGTGCGAGTGAGTGTCTGTGAGTGTGAGTGGAGGTGAGTGCGAGTGAGTGCCAGTGAGTGCGAGTGCGAGTGAGTGCTGTGAGTGTGAGTGGAGGTGATTGTGAACGTGAGTGCGGGGCCTGGAAAAAATTATGGTGAGTGAGTGTGAGTGAGTATTCTCCCACACTGCCGACCTATGGATGGGTCTGCCATTGTACCGCATCATCGCGCATTCCAGCGACTGCACGTCCGTGTGGTAAATCGAGTCGAGACGCTATGTGCCCGACGCGCCACAACCAATACCTGCAGGTTCACCTCTCTTCACGGCAACATATCCCCCATAGTTATACCTAGGCGATCTTAGCCGCACCCCCAGAAAAGCGGTGCCAGAATCTCTATAGAGCAGTCCGCATTGTCTGGAGGATGATTGCAAATGGAATCCGCAAACGAGATGGGGCCGTCGGCACTGCATTTTACATAACTGAGTTTCGGATAGTGAAAAGACGCGGTAATTTCAAATCACTGTTTTGGACGCTCTGGAGTACGAAGATTACGCTAGCATTTGGGGAGGAAGTAATTAAATGGAACGACTCGATTCCTTTATATCGCATCTACATAGCCGCTGCGGTGGCTTAGCGGCTATGGTGTTGCGCTGCTAAGCACAGGGTCGCGGGATCGGATCCCCGGCCGCGCATTTCTATTTCAGCCCCCGTACAGCGCTCGACCGCTGGCGCCGCGCTGCGCCGCTCGCGCGTACCATGTTTCTAGCCGCCGCCGTTGGAACCGAGGAGGCGTTGTCGGAGAACACGCTGGGCTGGTGGTGACTCGCCTGCTATTAGGGGGATCAGTGGTATTCCTAAATAAACGCATCACTGTTTTGATGATCCAAATATAATCTCACTATCAGGGAGGGAGCAGTCTACCTGACTGGAGCAGTATTTTTTTATTTGGGGTGTTGCTACGCTGCGCTCCGCAACACCCCAATGACCGCCGCTTCATCCCGGCCGCGGCGGCCGCATTTCAATGGGGACGAAATGCAAAAATAACCGTGCCACGTGCATTGGGAGTCACGTTCAAGATTCCCTGGTGGTCAAAATTCATCGGGAGTGCCCCCGCTAGGGCGTGCTTCATAATCATATCTTGTTTATGACCCCAGAATTAAATTTCTTGGTCAAGTAAAGCGATTTCCAAGTGAGATATACACTTCTGCAAGCAGTTAGCGCAGCTTTTGTAGCGTGTTATCTTTGTTGCTCTCTAATTCTTGAAAACTTATCAACACAGTTCGATCATAACGCGAACAAAAACACTCCCATCGTGAACACACTCTCCCCATCTTTTTCTCCGACAGCAGACTGCCGCAGAGGCATTTATTAACTTTTCGATTTGTCAGTGATCGATTTGTCTAATTCGTCAGTCATTGATTTGGCTAACTTGTCTTGAGTTGTGTTGGCCAGAATAACCTAGCACGAACCACTCTTGTAGACAGGGTGTCTTCGAAAAAGCTGGAAGACTGCCCGCGTATGCGGCGCAAGTCGTGCGGCAGACGCGAGCCATTAAACATAATTTGCATACATTGAAAGCGTTAGATGAATCGTGGAAATAGAGTGCCCTCAGGTAAGCGCTTGGCGCACGACCATCCCAGCAGGATTAGTTTCAAGCGAGAAGTCGCGATTTTCAAAATGTAGGACTGCGTAGGTGTCTAACATAGATGACAAGAGTAGAAGCGGCAGCAGATATTCTCGACAGGCCGTTTCTTTCGTTGATAAGTGGTTCAATGCGCTAATCTTCGCCATCAAATTACACCGTTCAGGCAGCATCGGTAAATGCACAGAGGTTGCCAAAAGATTTGGAGCCAGTGGGCGTGTGTCCAAAAACAACGGCGACGAGGACGACGACGCCGGCGGCAAAAATCCGCTTGGAGTGTTATTATAATTGCTATCGCACTAAAAGATCGTCAAACAAGGTGTCCAGGCAGTTCCGGAACCTCCAATGTTGAAACACTCTAGACATTGAGTAGGACGTGCGGTGGTCGTTCTTTTTTGGCCTAGGGATCCCCACTTTCCTGGTCACTAATGCGCTGACGTCACAATAAGACTGATCATGCAAACATGGCTAAAAAAATTTAAGCCTCAAGGTATTGTTCCACACAGAACTTCAGCATTTTTACTCGAGATGCACATCTGAATGTACCACTTCAGGGGAATGGAAAGCAGTGTATCACCAAATTCCTTTTATGTACTCCACACTCGCGCCGTACACTACAAATTATGTCACGCAATCTGAAGTAGTTGGCCAATATTTGTTATAATTTTACTCACAGGTCTCTTTCTTTCAATGCCTTTTGGATTACCTAAACTATATACGCCTCACTTCCCTTCGCTCGTTAATGTGTGGCCATTCAATACATCCAAGAAGAGGATTGTTGATTCACTAAAGGCTCATTCACCCTATAGGCCGGCACGACACCGATTTTGGTCTGCCGGCTGTTGGCGGCAGCGTATTCCTTCCTTTAAGCCGTTGGTCACAGCGTTTTCCGTCCTGTAAACTGCTGTCGCCAACAGTCGGCAGACCAAAATCGGTGTCGTGTCGTCCTAGTGTGAATGAGCCTTAAGCGCACTTGAAATCTAACTGGGATCGCGTGGTAGGCTGGATTTATTCGCTTTTATTTATAGCTTACGTCACACGACTCCCTGCGTTTCACCCATAAAGCATCGCATAACACCCTTAAGAAAGTGTACGAATTCCTGCGTTCATACGTGTATATATCGTACACGTCCCCAGTAGGGATCACATCAAGGTTGCTAGTTCTGTGCCCTTCCAATACTTGCGATGCCCAAATATGGCATTAAGTGGAGCTTTCCGTACTGGTGGTTCCACAAGGCATAGTAGTGGAATAGAATAAACTAGAAAGTACAGAAATGGCTGTGTGTCAGGAACTATGTGACAACGCAGCATACTGAACCTATGCACCACTTGGGAAGCGTTGCTTTGCGTAAGCACGGGTTGCGATTGGCCGCTGGTGTTGTTGTTTGGTTGGCGATCGCGTTCGCTGAGTGTACATTGTTGCCAACAGTATCATATTATATGCTCGTCCTCAATAGGGGGGAAAGGGGAGGGGGGGGGGGTTGCAACAAAATAGTGAGGCACCATCACGCACACCGCACGAAGCAGTGGCTTTCAAGCCCTCTAATAGCCGTTCTGCCTCATTCACTACCAAGCGAAATTACAGCCTAATAGGCGGCGAAAACTGCGTTTACGCATCGATTATTGACCGGAGCTTTGGTTCTATACTCGCAGTCATTTTCGCGGCAGGTTAGCAGGGTGCTGTTTCTCAGAACGCACGCGTGCGTGTCACCTCAGGGAGGCGCCGCTGCGACGCGTAAGCGTGGCTATAAATGCGCAATTAGGAGCTAATATGTTTTGCAGGCCGAGCCGGTGCGAAAGAAACACGCGAAAAAAGAAAATACAAAACAAGTGTGGATCCATCTGCCACGCGTGATTGAGATTTCTTGAGGGCGACTACAATCCCGTTTGCTTTGCTCGGGTTAAAGGACAGCGCTGAGAATAAACAGCGAAGAGAATAAGAAGCTAGACATGTCGTGAGAAAATGTTTACACATTTATGTTGAACGCGTCCTTGATTCTTCGGAGCAAAGACACGAGTGGGAAAAGAACTTTAGGGACAATTTCGGCAGGTTTGGCTTAATTGCTGCTCCTCTCTCTCATGGACGTAAACATAACGCTGCGCATGTGATTTTCGTTGTCATCACCGTTGTAGTTGTTTTTGTTCTTTGGATGTTACTGTTGCTTGGATGTTGTTGTTAGGATGTAGTTGTTGTTGTTCCTTCTACTTCTTCTTCATGTTGTTCTTGTTCTTGTTCGTGCGTTTCTTCTTCTTGTTCCGTAAAAAGGCTCATTCCTTACACCAACGGTTGGGGAATTCGATGGACTGTTCCACGTGATAATCGGAAATAAATTTTCAGGATCTGGAAAGTCGAAATCACATCTCCAAGTGTAGATAGGAACATCAGGGACCAGTAATTATTAAGCGAGAAGTACAACGGAAGAGATCACTTTGGTCCACACGTTTCAGTTATCGTCGTTATCGTTGATGTTCATGAAATATCGCCCGCGTCACTTGAATATGGATGGTTATCGATAAACATAATGAAGAAAATTATCGCAATGTTAGAAACGGCACTTGGAAAGAAAACAATGCTAGCCAAATCAGATGAATACACAGTTAAACTTTATTTAAAGGATGTTCCATTCAGACTGCGGCGTAATTAGATGAAACACTCACAAGAAAGAAAAAAAGAAATTAGCAAGGTAATCATATTGTGCTTTGTGAAATGAATACAGGATAAAAAAATTGCGCCAAAATACAGTTTCATTTACGATGCTGGCTTGATGCTAGTTATGATGATTAGGAAGAGAAGCAGGACGAACATCGTCCCCCGTTCAGGAAATGGGGCACATTCCCAATGTGGGAGTTCTGTCAAGAGTCCACTGTTCATCGTTATTCTATAAACGCTCTGCCTGCAGACACTGCGCTCCTCCCGGTGATCCCGCGTCTTATCTGTCTCAGTGTCTGTCGCCGGGTTCACGTCGCAAGACGCAAACTTCACAGCCACGTGTGTGTCGTCATGTATGCGAGTGCGAAGACCACGGCTAATGAACCACGGCCAATTTAGCGAGCAGAGCGCTTTACTAAGGATCAAAACAGATCTCGGGCTTTGATTATGGACATCACACACCCTTCTCTGTCAAAATTAATTCATTTATTTTATTTATGTTACAATACTGCAAGCCTGATAGGCCGAAGCAGCAGTGGAATGTCAAAACAAACGTTAGTACAAATGCGGGTTCCCAAAAACGAGTTCACATGCGTGCGCCATTATCAGATCTTGCTTTTGGCTCGTAAAACCCCATAATTTCTTTTTTAAACGAGTTTACAAATAGTTCACACATAAAAAAAATTACAACGAACAAAAAATACTACAGCAACAATATCTGTTCCAACGCTTTTTGAAAATTCGTCACCTCGAAAATAACTGTCAAACCAAGGAGCATAAAAGATATCGCACTTTCAACGTGACTGTCCCACAGCTTGCTCTGTCGGACGCTATTCGAAAGCAATGAACATAAATGTTGGAAGTCCGGGATCGTTTATAAATTTATTACATATTATTGCGATAACAATTATATGCACACTTCTACCGGATTTCTGCCGTCGCCGTCGTCGTCGCCGTGAGGTTCCCTATAGATAAAATCTTCGCCGCGCGCCGTATGCCCGAGCGGAAGCGTGCGGGGACGCGCGCTATCACGGAGAGCGAACGCACTCAATCACCCACGCGCAAGCAAGGAAGCGGGAAGCCAGCGCCGGAGGGAGCGCGGGGGGGGGGGGGGGGCACTTCTACTCTGCCAACAACCGCGCTCGTCGCTCCGCCCGCACCGTCTCTTATCTCCCCACGGCTCTGACCTTTATGCGCCGTGCATTCGCCGCTCAGTTTCCGTTGAAGCGATAGACCGCACGTACCTTCGCCCGCGGCGGCGTATGCGCTCGCTGCCAGCGTTTTGACAGTCGTTGTCTGCAGTCATTCAATGTGATCTATTCACGTTTGTTTGTGCGCGCTCACACCACGCTTGTTCATTCAGTTAGTAATAGTCGAGCCACATTTTCCAACGCACGCTACATATGCAATGCTGCCCGGATCGGCAGTGCAGCGCTACAGGTGTGTCCCTTCGCAAGCGCGCTGCCCACGGGAAGCGCTTCTCACACGCGCCTTCTCGTGGTCATCGAGTCTCTCTTCATGTCGGTCTACTTACGCCGCAGCACACCTGCTCACCTGCTTAATCAGCTCATGTTTACTACAATTTATATTGCTACCAAAGCCGCTCACCTTACTTCGTATGACATTGCTGTGTTGCTATCGCATTCATTGCGACATTTTTACATTTATTTACATTACATATTACATATAATTTATTACATATCTGACTCACAGCATAACAGTATCTGACGGAGCTGCCGGTAGTTTAATTATCTCGTATCGAAATTCAGAGGGAATTTAAAAAAAAACAAGTACGCTATAGCTTGCATGTCTTTCTTTTTAGTGTCCTCCGTTGTACCTTCGTAAATAACGCAGCGTCTCGAGAATTATGCGCATTCACGCGGCTCAGGAGCAGTGTGTACGTTGCTGTGAACAGCCGTCACACTTAGTGTACGGTTGTTAATCAATGCGTTATATACTTGCCTGATCTTCTCTCTACGTATAAGGTGCCCTCACTGGACTTAGGCTGCACACATTTGTGGTCTTCTGTGCATAAACATACGAAATAAGTGGCATCGCGATATAACGCAAGGTGATCTGAATCGTGAGACTCGAGCACGATGTCCTCGAGGCCAAGACAATTCCGCTTCTCTTTGTATATTCTCAAGGCACACGATCTGACGACATTTACGCGCAAAAGAACTTATCACTGTGGACTCATGGGTCCTTAATGTGGCTGTAAAAAAGCTGTAAATCACTTTGTACTGACACCAAGCCATGCCTGACACCACGAATCGCCATGCCGTTTAGGTGAGCAAAATATCAGGGTTAAACAGCTCTGTTCCACAGTTTGCCTTCGTGGCTGCCGAGTTGAGTGCGCAAAGTACCAGTGTGTATTGGGCCAAGTAGTCAGAACATTCCAACACGTTTTCTGCCACGGTGAGGTCAAACACGACTTCTCAAACACAATTTTCCTCGTATTCAAGTGTAAATCGAGTTTTATAACCGAGGCACGTTCCCAACACCGCCTTTATTAAATGAAGTACCGCGACTGCGCCTGCAGCAATTTCCTAAGTCAAAGTAAAGAGCCGCAAATAATGACTGAACTCAACGAGCGCAAGTGTTGCAAATGCAAAACGACGGCACTGCAAAACTGGACAAACGCCTATCGATCGTTTAGAACAGAATCAAGAAAGATATCGTTCATTCGCTTCTCAGAAGGATTTTATGAGCAGGCAGCATTCGGCTTTAGCTAGCGGTCCTGCCGGTCTGGGGAACCAGCGAAGGAATGACCATCACCTGTTGCGCCAGAACTACCCGAACGTAGCTTATGATGTATATAACCGGTATTCGCATGTTCGCACGCGACTCGACTGCAGCCACTTTGGCAAACGATGCTGTAGCAAGACTGAGTACTGACTAATACGACGATGCTGCAAATTCGCCGATGTGATCATATTGCAGCTGGCACGTTTGTATAACATGGCGGACTTTTCAAGACAAAGACTTCTTTGCTGACTTCACACGGGTTTGGCGTATCTATGATCTGGCTATCTTGTAACCAATTTCAGAAAATAAAAAAGAAATAATGAACTATGTGCCGACGACAAAGAAGACAAGTTCGATGTGTAATTGCACGAGAAGTACAGTACGAATAAGATGCCGAATGAGTGACTAATGAACATGAAAAAGTAAAAGGAAGAGACAGAGTAGAGAGAAATACTCAACGTTCAATGATCGAAGCATTTGAACCACCATGTAGGTCGACCTTATCCTCTTTAGCGTCGACTCTTGGGAGACTTTTGTTTCTCTCTCTCTCTCTCTCTCTCTCTCTGGTTTTTGCACTTCTATTCGTTGTTGTAGCTTGGTGCCTTTGGCGCTAACCATACATCACTTTGTCGAAAGTATACTGGTCGTGTTTCCTGCGACCAACAGGCTCACTGCAGGTTGTTTAAGGGAGTTTCTTTGGAATGCTGTAAGTTTCAATGCCCTCGGCAATCAAAAGAAACTTGATCTCGTACGCGCTGTCCAGTTGACTGGGTTGCCAGGAGCGCCACCAATGGAAACCGCACCACACCGCTGAACAACGTATGGTGTTTCGTAGCCAACCAGACGCATTTCTGGTTAACATCCCTGCCTTCTCTTTCTCTCCTTCTCCTCCTCTTGGTGAAGGCGCGGAGTAGCCCGTATATTTTTGAAGACGGCTTCAGACTCCACACTTCACACGTGTCCGTGAAGTGATGACTTATGAGTCACAAAAAAGACATGACAGGTACGAATGCAGCGGCAAGGTCGCCTTATGAGTAACCATGGCTCCACAGACAATGGAGCCACTACTCCTAAAGCTCACCTTCCCAAAGGTATGCTTTTACACAGTTGCTTCGGAGTACTTCGCAAATGTAGACATGTGCTGCGAAAAGAGGCATTGGGGTAATTTCTCCAAATTCTCATAATTTCTCTGATCACAAAGAAATTGTGGGAATGTTGGATAAAAGTCCTTCGAAATCTCACAACAGTGGCGTTCTTGCCTTTTTTTTTTTTTTTTCCGCCGAGATGCGGTCTGGTGTCGAAACCGCGACATCTGGCTCCGTAAAACGACAGCACTCAAACATTTGCGCCGTGGTAATGGTACCGAAGCTTCCCGGCAACGGTGCCTAGATCTCAGCTTGCGCACAGATGTTTCCCAGCTCTCGCACTGCGCATACGCATTTACCCACGTCGCTTATTACGCACATCGACAGCGTTACATCACGCTACCGGGTACAACACTTCGTGTATAGCACAAGAGCTGCTACACGGAAAGACCAAGGCAGAAAGAGGGCATGCAGGCTTTGACTGCCAAGTGAGATTCTAAACACGAGAACATAAAGACGACCGGAACCGTAAGACGGTAATTAATGAGCTGGATCAAAGACACAACGAATTTCGAAATAAGTGACCTTCGGCACAGTCTTGTACCGCGTGGCTTACAGAACTCGCGCTTTCTTAGTATAGACTTCAATTAATTAGTCCCTAACACATTTGCCAGAAACCTCCGCTGCTCTTCTCTTCATTTAACTTCAGCAGTCCCTACGTTCAGGCTCGAATTTCACTACCAACACCGCTTGCGACATTAGGCAGACCATGCACGGTAGCTAAGCCCATTTATCTTCTCTTTCACAGGCGGTTATAGACGCCGCTGCTGGAGACTCGAAGGGAACCACAGACGGAAATAGGAATGCAGAGGAAACCCATGCACACTGAAGTCAGACCAATGACGTCAGTGCAGCCATTTGCTTAATTATATCCACGCATTGGCTCGCTAACTCGCCCTGACTACAGCATATCTCAACGCAAGGCCCGGGCACATGAAGGGCCCTAGCGAATGTACACGTACGGAACGGCCGAGCTTCGCAGAAAGGTGAGGAAGACCGTTCGCGCAGACGCTTGGGAAACGGATTGATAGCAATCAAAGATTCCAGCGCTTTCGACTACCAATCGTTCGCTGAAGCTGCCAGAATACTTCCGAGATTTAGCCCGGCATATATATAGTCGACACGCTACAAGTTAACGATAAAACGACTGACGCGTAATGAGGGCGGCCATTGCAAATTGCAATAATTGCAGCAAGACGAAAGTAGCGATTTCCCGGCGTTACAAAATGACACAATCGTGCCATTCTAATGCAAGGGCAATGTAAGCCGGAAATTAAGCGTAATTTAGTCATATTGAAGGCACCGAAAAAGAAAAACAGGTATAGATGTTCTTTCCAACCCTAAGCAAGTTGAAGAACTTAGGATTTTCGGTTCAAGTTACCATCGAAAGAAAAAAATTGACGTGACAGAGGCCGAACGTAATGTGTCCCGCCAAATTTTGCGCTCGTAACGTGAATCAGGAATCCAGCAAACATATAACCCACCTAGCAGCATCACCTTTTTTAAGGCTTTTTGGACACGCGCTAACGAATAAGTTAGGTGCAGTTGTATTTGAACACGTGCAGTCATTGTGCAAATTTTAATCATATCCCTACTTAAGAGTTCCCTATGCATTCCAATAATTCCTTATCTTTGCCCCTCCCCCATGCAGAGTAACGTGTAGGCGACATTAGACGCACCGACATAATTCTCGGTGTTCCGATAAAGAGATTTCTCCCTCTCTCTTTTCCGTGCAATTGTTATGGGAATTATACGGAATTTATATAGAGTGCATACATTTTTCGCCACATTTGTATGGGAAGCATACGGAACGTTTCCGTAGGGATATTCAAAACGTTATGTGAAGCAAAGCTTTCATAAAGCGCCTTAATCAAATGCTATTAACCGCGCATCTTTTGCAACGCGTTTAGCAGCATAGCGATTACGTACCCTGCAGGCAAATCAGTAAGACGCGGAAACCCCCACCACGTGACCGCCTCGATCACCGATCACCCTGCCTCCAAGATCGACCGACTTGCATCACGCCACCTCTGGAATCGGACCAGTTCAGTGTTGCATTACCTCCGGGATCAGCCCACATTGCACGGCAGGAGCTAGACCGAGCAGACGCGCCAAACAGCGGGAAAGAAAGCAGAGAACCCTTTGCTTTAATACTTATATGAGCTTGATAGCATGCATTTGTTGCGCTGAGGATACTAAGGTACTGTTTTTCATTGCGTCATTCCGTAGAGAGTACAGCCGGCAACAGGGCACATAGGTGACTGTAGTACTTACAGGAGTGCTGTTCTATGTATCTATTTGGAGACAGCAGCCTCCAGTAAGCAAACTCCAGGAGGGTTCGCCAAGCAAAGTAACGTGTTAGCAACCGCGTTTCAGCGCTGCCAGCAAAGTATTCCATGTAAGTCAATCAACATTCACGGGACTCTTTCAACCACTTAGCGGTCACGAGTAAGTTTGAACATTGCGACCAACTGTTGCTGTCTTCGAGTCTACAGCGCCACCTGTGGTCAAGCGAAACACAACAGCACGACTGCCTTTCGCGCGTTGCTCTTAAAAACAAGATACAAGCACAACACAAACTATCCCTGCGTAATTAGAATGCCGTCGAGCTTTCGCCGTGGACGATATTTCCAAATCGTGGGCGCCAGCATCTTCGGCCGTTACACGAACATTTATCAGTTTTGTGTGCGGAGACGTCAAATTAGCATCGTCATACAACACCAAACGCAATCGTACAAGTATTTTTCGTGGATACGAAACGACTGCAGAAACTGTGCTTCTGTTGTTACAGATAGAAAACGGCAGCGTCTAATCGCAGCTATACAGCTTTCCTCACAACCGACTCCACACATAGCGGCTGCATTCACCAATTACAACGCTATACTGCCATAGTTACAGCTATAGCGCTTCGATACAATTGGCGTGTGTGTTGCGTCGCATAGCGACAACTCGCTTATCGAAGCGAGAGCAGTTGAACGCGCCCAGTTCCTCCATGAATCGGAGGCAAGAACTGCGTGCTCTTCTAAAGGATTCGCCGAATAAGCTTCATGCTATGGTGCACATGCATGGTCGTCATCGTCGGCATGCGTTCTCCGTCGATATCGTATCACCGCGATTCACAGGACATCATCACCGCAGCCGCCGTCAAGTCATCGTTGTTGCCGTCATGGTCCTGCCGTCCTATTTATCGCTCAGCCTTCTTACACGAACACGCTGCGCCATTTGCGCATCATTTTGTGCAGTCCCACATTAAGATAGATAGTCAGCTTCCCGCAGAATGTTTTGCATAACATTCATATATACCCACGCTGCGTGGCATCTGCATATACACTGCCTTCGGTATGAATTCTGTCGAAATTAATCCCCCAACAAGAGTAACACAAAACTCATCCACTCTTCTTGACGTGTTCATGATGAACATAACCAGCCGCTCTTATTCTATTATTTCCAATATTTTGCAATGTTCGCTCGTTTATCAACTTGTACTTATTGCCTTTTTTTTCTCGCGAGAATGATTGCAAGTGCTCATATATGCGTATTGCCTTTATTCCTGATGCCTTAAACTCAGTCTGATACTGTTCTAATCTTCGTCAAGTTGAGTTGTCTTCCTTCAGTGTGTCTTCTATTAATCTTATTTAGTCGTCGCTCTCATTTGTTTTTCTGATCATTGCAGATGTTGCATTGCTTTTGTATTTATGTTTCGTGTGTGTGTGTGTGTGGTGTGTGTGTGTGTGTGTGTGTGTGTGTGTGTGTGTGTGTGTGTGTGTGTGTGTGTGTGTGTGTGTGTGTGTGTGTGTGTGTGTGGTGTGTGTGTGTGTGTGTGTGTGTGTGTGTGTGTGTGTGTGTGTGTGTGTGTGTGTGTGTGTGTGTGTGTGTGTGTGTGTGTGTGTGTGTGTGTGTGTGTGTGTGTGTGTGTGTGTGTGTGTGTGTGTGTGTGTGTGTGTGTGTGTGTGTGTGGTGTGTGTGTGTGTGTGTGTGTTCTTCCCCTCCTGCTTGGGTCCCCATTTGGGCCTCCAGTATTGTATAAATGAAATAAAGTAAAGAAGTAAACTAAGAACCCACGAAATCACGTGTCCTTACATCAGACGTAAGCGATCATTTACCAATATGTCTGTGCATTAAGGAACGCTTCAAAAGCGAAAGGCAACAAATAACGTGTCTGACACATTTGATCACACAGAAAAATCTTGCTAAATTTCGTGATGAAATCGCGCAGTCCTCTTGGGACGCCGTCCTTATGATTGACGACGTGGAGGGAGCTTACGATCATTTTTTAGCGTCGTCAAGTCACTTTGTGATGCCAGTTACAGAAAGGAGAAAAATTCGCAAGCACTGCGTTACAGTCGAACTAGCCACAAGCACACGCAAGGAAAATGCCTTTTGCAACGCGCTTATAAGAAACAAGCACCAAGTAATACTTGAGTCATATAACAAACTGCCCAATCACCTAGATACGGTGTCGAAAAAAACTAGGCGTGGATACTTCGCTAATTCGTTCACTTCTGCTGCTGGGTCTACAGAAACAATGCGAAAGAGATAAACCTCCTTGTTAAATTGTAAAGTACACCTGCGGTAAAAATATGTACAGGGTCGACGACATCTAAGGTGAACACCTCATTAGTATTCAAGACATCATAGAAGCTGATGTTCAGTACATGATTCGAAAAATCATTATTGTGTTTATCGACACCGTGATTACACATCGTATAACGAACATTTCCCTCGTGAAGTAGAATAAACGCTGTAGTTTCACCGGCTTGAATACTAATGAGGTGTTCACCTTAGATGTGGTCGACCCTGTACTTGGGAAAGTGGTGGCCTTGACCTGAAGAGAAAGGCACTAGCAGATGCGTTTAACAAGCAATTTGTTAATATAGCCTACAAAGCCGCATTTGCGAAAAACCTTGAATCCATATCAATAAATCACAGTTCTTTGTTTCGATATCCTGCGCATGATTGTGAGGCAATTTATGTTATTTACAATATAACAAATAGCAGTGCCAGAGACATTTATGGCCTCCAATAAAGCCAGTAAAATATGTAAGCGATCTCAAAGCACCGTGCATCACGCATATATATTATTCATCTTTATTTGAGTAAAGTTATTTTCCCTCAAAATATGCAGAGTGCACGTAAAACAGTTTTATAGAAAAAATGCAACAATAATGACACAAGAAACTATATATCGGCCAATCTCTATACTACCTGTTGATACTGTATTTGTTTTTCAAAAATATTCGAAAAAGTTATTTATTCTAAAACATTTCACTGAGTTCGAGCGTAAACATAATTTGTTTATGGATTTCATAAAGGGATCAGTACTCAGCACGCATTGCTTTCTCAAAAGAAAGACACACTTTCCCAATCAGAAGATGGAAATGTTGTACTCGGAATATTTGTAGACCTGTCAGAAGCTTTTGACAACATTATTCACGACCTTCTGATAAGAAAACTTGACCGGTTAGGCGTACGTGGCAAGCCTGCATCTCTCATACGTTACTACATAAGATCGCACGCAAACAGTCTCAGTTAATGGTTCGCTTTCCGACTCACTTCCTGTATCCTCAGGAGTACCACGAGGGAGTATCTGAGGCCCGTTTTTATTTAATACGTTCATTAACGATACTTCGAATGTCGATGCAAGCACCAAATTCATCATGTACGCAGACGATCGATTCAAGTATTCTGGACGATTCAAGTATTCAATGGGTAAATCAGTTGACGATTTATTGATGCAGCCAACTTACTTTTAATAAAATTACATGAATGGACCCCAAGGCAATATAGCCTTCAGATTAATATTAGTAAAACCAAAGCGGTAGGATTTCGATCCAAAAACAAGAGTATGTCCACTAATAAATATATTTTATCCGAGATCTATGCATGTTGAAATTGCGCCACACTTTAAGACGTTAAGCGTTGTATTTCAAGAAAACCTGTCATGGAATGTTCACGTCGATCTGTTGCTGACCAAGCTGGCGCGAATTCTTGGTGTTATTTACCGCAATCTCCACATAATGTAATCTAACATTATGAGACTAATCTACAACACCTTGTTTTATTCTTGACTTAATTACTGCCATTTAGCTTAGGCAAACACGACGCATGAAAATACACGTAAGATTCGTAAGCTGCAAAATAATTCCTTAGGACCGTTGAAAACGTGCCTATGTATTGTCACACCGACAGCCTCTTCACCAAATATAACGTATTACGTGTGAATATTTTATATATATAATATATATATAAAAAGTGCTACTGATGGTGGTCTGCTGCGGACCACCATCAGTTGCCCTTCGCTCCGCGAAGAGACAGAACGTTTATCGAGCGCGCTCCCAAACGTACGCGGTTTGCCATGGTTCCGGAACCTCAAAGAGGGTTCGAAGTAATGCTAACGCATTTCCCTGGCATTTAGCGCTAAATCATCACTTCATTTTTGTTTTGTTTTAGCATGAAAGTGTTTTATGCTGGGCCCACCAATAAATTCCTGTAACGGATGTGACGTCAGCGCGAAAGCGTAAAACATGCTCTCTTGACATAAAGCCCCTCTATATAAAAAGTAGCGCCATCCACTTCCCTCCTCCTCCGTTCCACTATCGCGCTCGGCGCGACCAGCGCGATCGAGGCGCGATATCGACAGTGGCGCCGCCTGCGTCGGGCCTGCCGTGGAAGACGACAGCTAACGCTCTACCAGACTAAATCCGAGGAAAACTTCGATCGCGCCCTGCGGAGAAGTTTTTGAGGCGCGATTTTGCTTCGTCAGTAAGTAACTGGTCTTAATAATGCCGTTTTGGAAGTAGCAACGCGACGATGCGAGACGGCGCAAATATCAAGTGTGCAGCAAGCGTTTGCGCACGCCGGATGGTAAACAAAAAAACCCTTTTGCCGTCGCCTTGTCGGTTGCGGCAACTTAAGGCGCAGCAGCATGCCATCACAACGAAGTTCTTGTCCCTAACACGTTTGATCCGTTTGTGCGTACAGCAGTTTCGTCACACAGGCCCGAGAATGGCAGTCGGAGCGCGCTGGAAAGAAAAAAAAATATACAAAAGCGCAACGCGTGCTTCCACGTGACACGGATTGGCCAATGGGGGAGCGGAGGCGGCTGGGGTGACAGGAGGCGGCAAGGAGGCAAGGAGATCTAAGAATGGCGCTACTTTTTATATATAGGGGTTTTATCTGATGATGATGATGATGATGATGATTTGTGGCTAATGAACCCTTTGTAACGGGTGGACTCAACATATTAGTGTCCTAGCCAAAAGAAAAAAAAAGAAGAAGAAAAAAAACACAATCTATACCACATAGTCAGGAGCTATATCACACCCGGCACCGTTCGCGATTGTTTTACCGCTCTCCACCACCGCTCTAGGCGAGCTTTAGTTGTGGCTACGACCTCGAAGCAGCGGCCACCTTCAGAGTCGAGAAATCCGAGGGCCTGCGGTATGGTGGTGCCCTCTTTTGGGGTGGGAGACAACTTCGCACAGTTAAGGACCAGATGCTCCGCCGTCTCCCGCTCGCTACCGCATACCCTGCATGCACACAGCGGCCTGCACCTCGGGGGCGCAGTCAAACCGGCTGCGGTAGTCAAGAGTTCGGAGTGCGCCCGCACGCGCCTCGAATAGGAGGACGCTGCCACCACTGTTGTCGTAGATCGGCTCCGGTGTGATGGTCCCCTTGTTGTCGCAGTACAGGCGGAGCGTCGTCTTCGAGGCCATAGCCGATTTCCACAGCTCTCGCTCTGTCTCACGCACATGGTCTTGAACTCCTTTAGCCGTCTCACACCTGGCTCCTGCGGTTTCCGAATAGTTCAAGAGGCCATATTTTCGCCTCAGGAACTGGACACGCGCCCTCCATTGTGTCTGGATGCCTTTAAGGTAGACGTACCGAAACACCCGGCGCGCCCACCTACCGTCATCCATCTTGCGCAGACGGCACTCAAACGCAATTTTGCTCTTGGCCTCTCGAGCCTCGAAGGAGGACCAGCCGACATCGCCCTGGATGGCCTCTACGGCAACTCGGCCATGGCAGCCCAGGGCCAGGCGGCCTACTTCTCGCTGCCCACGTTCTAGCCAATCACGGGTTGGTACCGTCAGGCATATGGTTGAGTTCGCGAAGGTCAGTCCAGGCACATGCACTGACTTCCACAGCTCGCGCACCATGAGATATCGGCTACAGCCCCACAGGCATTGTCGGCGCAGTATGCGACTGGCCCGCTGTGCCGATTGTCTCAGGTGCGCCTCGTGTTCCGCGTTGACACCATCTGAGGCGCTAAGCACTACACCAAGATAGCGGTACTCTTCCGCTGCCGGTAGCCTCTCGCCATCTGGGAGCACCATAGTCGGATTTTCCCGGTCCCCAGAGAACTGTACTACCGCCGACTTCCTCGAATTGAAGGCTAGGCCCAAGGTGCCAAGGTGTTTGGCTGATGTTTCAACCAGCTGCTGCATTTGGGCTTCATTTTCGGCCAGTAGCACAAGGTCGTCCGCAAAAACAAGGCCAGGAATCGTCCAAGTTGTTGGGGTGCTGTCAAACGAGAAGTTGAGTGTGAACCCCACATCCAAATTTAGGAGGGCGTGCTCAAGACTCGCTGTATATAGCATATATAGCAATGGGGAGAGGGGACAGCCCTGCTTCAGGCCTCTCTTTACCTCCACTGGTCGGGCGCGCGTCTCCCCAAAGCGGGTTTCAATGGTGTTGCCAGTGTAGAGTCGGCGAAGTAGGTCGATCCACACGGGCGGCATGCCGAGGTCATCCATGCGAGATAGGAGGAGGTTATGCGGCACGCTGTCGTAGGCTTTGGCTACGTCCAGGAAACAGGCGAGTAAACCTCGCGATTCCTTGCGCGCAATCTCAATGCACTGTATGAGCACAAATAAGTTGTCCTCGACCCGCCGTTTCTGCCGAAAGCCATTTTGCAGCTCCGTGAGTGTCCCGCTCTTCTCCGCCCACGCGTTCATCCAGCTTTTGATGACCTGCATGAAGATTCGGTAGAGCACACTGGTGACCGTGAGTGGCCTATAGTCTTGTAATTGGGCACTGCGTCCTCCCTTCTTAGGTATCAGGCATACTCTACCGCGGAGCCAGTCTTCAGGAACAGGGTCGCCTGCAACAATGCCGGTGAAAATTGAGGCCATGGTTTCTCGTGCTCGCTGCCCAAGTTGTTTCACGAGACCAGGGGAAATCCCGTCAAGCCCTTTGGCGCTGTGGGACCCAATGTGAGCTATGGCCCGGTCTATCGCAATGCGTGTCACCCTCCACTCACAATCCGCTGGGGTGCTGTCCCTCTCCTGCTCTTTGTCACGAGGCACAATCGATCTTACCTGTTGTACTGGTATCGGACTATTGTATAGCTGTTGCATGTAGGCCGTGAGATGTTCCTCAGCGTCTGTAACCTCTTCGCCTGCTGCATCGCGGAGAATAGGGCGAGGGGCCTCGCGGTCAAGCGAAGAGATGTACGCCCAGAATTTTTGTGGTCCGTTGCGGCCAGCTTCCGTAATAGTCCGCAATTGCTTCTGGTTACTTTCGGTGATCTTCCTCTGTACCATTTGTTGCATGTCTTTCTTGCGTTTTAAGAATTCCTGCCACGCCTTGTGACATTCTTCGGTCGAGAGAGACCTCACCGCGTTGCGATGTGCGCGATTCGCCGCGCGTCGCGCCTCGAGGGCCGTTTTCACCTGCTGGTCCCACCAGGCCTTGCGTTTAGTGCCACCGCGGGAGTGGACTCTCTTCTCGTAACGACGCATAGTGTGATGCAGCTCATCGATGAACTCGGCGTATGTGGTTTGTCGCATGTGTATACCACTCTTCTCAAAATCACCCGCCACTCTCTCAAAGGACGTTGCCGGCAGATACTGTCTGACTGACTTGCGACGATCTGTCCGGTGGACTCGATGGGCGGAGGCAGAGAATGTCAGGGCGATGCGGTTGTGGTCGCTGCCCAAACTAAACTGTCCGCTCTCGTCCACGTGTACTCTTGTCATATGGGCTGTCAAGTTTGGCGACGTGAGGGCATAGTCGATGCAGGAGCGGCTATTTCTAGCACTCCATGTAGTTTCGCCTATGCAGTCGGGGCGGAGGTTGGCGACTTCAAGGGAGAGCCTTTCGGCTAGCTGCAGCATCAGCCCACCGTTACGGTCTTGGTAACCATCGATAAGTTGGACATGCCCGTTAAAGTCCCCCATCACCAGAACCTCCCTATTGGAACCCCAACGTCCAACGTCTTCAGTGATACACTGGATGATGTCCTGATTTTCAACATTTTGCCCTCGATCAACGCTCAGGTATAACACCGCCACGATCACGGGCATGCCCAAGATAGAGCCCGCCAACCACATGTGTTCATTGCACGGGCCTTCTAGCTTCGTCCAGATGTTGCCCGCGTCGCTGCGCCATAGGATACCTACTCCTCCTCCCTTACGGGCCCCTTGAACTCTATTGCACCCGGCCCATTGCCATTTTAGGTCTACCGGTGGTTCCTCGAGTCCAAGTAGATGGGTCTCTGCGACAGCGTACAGCAACATGTCCTCGGCATCGAGCATCTGATATAGCTCCTCCCATTTGCTACGCTTTCTTGCCCCGTGCATATTGAGGAAGCCAACCTTTGCGATTGCCCTGTTTTTCCTGCGGCGGCGGCGGCGGCAGGCCTTTAGTTTTGGAGATTTGCAAGCCTGAGGTGGTGCCTGACCATATCTCCGATCGCATTGTATATGTCTGGAGGACCCATATGATGGCTCCACGCTTGTGCTGTGGGCCACGATTGGAAGACTGTTGCGAGTGGGGGTGTATGGTTGTGGAATTGTTCCCTCGTCGGAGCTGGTGGCAGGTTCATCACCCTTGGCTCCTGGGCCGTTGTGGCTGCATGATTCGGGAGAAACGGTATCTGGGCGGTTGCAGCGCGTGCCGATTCCAGTATCCCCTGCGACGGATGCAGCGATCCAAGCTGTACCTGTATACTTTCGGCTGGACACCGTGTTTGTGTGAATGGTGCCTTTGTAACTGCATTTGGTGACTTGGTGCTGTGTTCTGTCGGTTGTGATGTCTTCCTCACCCTCCGGCGGAGGTCGGCTTCCCTGGTCAATGTCCGCCTTTCCGCTAGGGACCGGTCCCCTTTGGACTGGCGGTCTGTTCCACGTTTGCTGTTGTCCGCCACTTGCGGAGGTTTCAGGTCCCCTAAAAAAGACCTGGCATTTTGCATTACGATTGTCGCGATTTCATGGCCAGTCTCTGGGGAATAGCGCACGTCGTGTGCAAGTTGCCGCTCCGCTTTCTCGAACGGTTTGGAGAGGTTGGCAAAGGTCGCGCTCGAATCCCTGCAGAGCTCTCGCATCTGAGCATTCAGAAGCACCGTCCGCGCATGTATTTCCTTTCCTGCCGACACAATTTCTGGCACTGAGCAGACGATCAGTTCTCTTGTGGACGGGATGACTAGGTCACGCAACACCTGGATAGCGGCCTCTGTCTGAGTTCCATTAATCGCATCTTTCAGTCCAGCCTGAATGACAACTAGTCGGTTGCAGTTTTCGGCTCGGTCGTAGTAGCGTTGGAGGAGGCGCTGCGTAGCGGCGATTGTTGCTGCCTTCGCAACACGAACCCTTACTCTAGCTTTACCTCTTATCAGGTGCTTGAGGGCGTTCGCTACCTGCCAAGCATTAGTGTCGCCGCAGACTAGGACCTCCCGAGCATTGTCATCTTGACAGGGATGGCACCGCCATCTAGGAGCGGTGAAGCGAAGCACTGCCTCATGGCACTAACGAGAACCGACAGCGAGCGCTTCGGTAGTCTCAACGCAGCGGAGGCTCCAACGTGGTGTAGCCTGGTGTAAGTGGTGTAGGCCTTCTGCTGAGGTGACGTCGCATTTCCGCACGTAGTTTGTCTTTCGCGTCCGATTAGCCTCGCCTCGTCGCCTACGAAGTACAGCTCCAACATGCATCATCAGTGCTTACACGCTGCCCTACAGCGTCGCTTGCGATGGCAGCAACTGAGAAAAATGCTGCGCTGAGCGGCGCAGAAAGGCAACGATGTCGACGGGCGAATTTCACAGAGGGTCCGTCGAGAGACACGCCAGCGTGAAGCAGAACGTCTTCGGGCGTTCGCGGCGCACGCTGAGAACTCTGCCACTCGCATTCATGAAGCTGAGCGCGTCGCAACTTAACTGGCTACCCAAGACACTACGGAGCCGGATCTAAATGCGCGTACCTTCGCTGAAGCGATTAGGCAGTAGGACGCCGCTCACCAACAGGACGCCGTGCGAGAAGCAAACCTGCAACACGTTCGCCTGCCCGCAAATCGTGCGCCTTCCGCTGCAGCTCGCCGTGAGTTCACGAAGCAAACGTGCAACAGCTTCTGTGAAGACACGTTTCAATTTCGTGCTCTACAGAATACTATGAAAGAGGGATCAACCATATATTTCCATACATTTCTAACTCTCTGGAGTTTATTAATTGATAGTTCGCATTTTTCCACTTGCTCATCATCAAACCCCTCTTTCAGCCGTTGCTGTGGTTGGTCGGAGGTCTGTGATGCTTGATGTAACCGATGGGTGGTCGGACTAGGCTAAGGAATGCGTTCTCTGGCTAGTTCTCCCTTTCTTTCGTTCGTTCATTCCTTCGCTCGGGCTATTCGCTTACAATGACAATCGTCATTGATAGTTTCTGCACAAGTTTTTTTACATAGCGTTAGTGTTGTCAAATGGTGTTACTGCTCAGAAAGGGCTGCTGGCTTTTGGCAAGTGAGGCAACTTCCAAGTTTAACTGCACACGTAGCGTCCAAAATTTTTGTCCTATACCTCAGGTGCACGCAACACGCCAGTATAGCCCATGCGCGGGTATTCCAGACGTGCTCGTGCCAAATAAGAGCTAGCCGATCATCAGACACGCTCTTTTCTTCCGAAGTGACCTCGTGCCCACGGAATTACCCACCGCCTTCAAGAAAGCGGCTGGAAAAATATAACCCTGCACGTAATCAATGCTGCGAGACCTTGCGGCCGCGCCTCGTTAGAAGGAAGCACCTAGATCACGACAACAAATACAATCCAGAACATTGCGAGCATGCAATGATTCAAAACGCAATAAACGACAAAATCGCACACTTTCCACAGCTCATTATAGAAGGGCAAGATGCCAGAAAAGTGGAAGACTGGGCCAAACAACGCTCTCGCGACTCTCGACGAGCAATTCGGTTGAGCGAGTTAATAGAACGGGACACGTGCGCCGATAGTCGAGCGGCAGCCCTGCGTGTGTGGAAAAAAAAAACCCCGGAAGAGCGATTTGTTGTGGCCCTCTCTCCTGTCGCGTGCCAACGACGCCGCGATTATTCGACGACGCAGAGATGAGGACCCTATATCGCTTGCGGCGTTGACAGCGGCGGCGAAATTGTCATTCACGTCACGTTTGTTCAGTTCGGTGAATTCTATTTAGAGTTTTCACCCGAGACAGACCGAAATTCCGCGCTTATATAGCCTGCAACAGAAGGGCCGCGCCTTCGTGTTATTGTGCCGCGTGACAACACAAGTGGCTTCTCGCAGGTGTATATTGGCAAGGACAAGCGTGCACTATCGCTTTGTATAACAGCTGGCAGTACAACTTCGTAAGTACTTTATAGGTCCGTTAGATTCGCCATGCACTTCGTGAACTAGTTCCGGCCAGTTCAGTGCCAGTTTTTGCGCGTGCACCGCGCCATCTGCCCAAAATCTACGCAATCTCTCTGAGGAGTGCAGGGACTGCTTGCCGTGAACACGTTCAGCACGAAACCTGCACTGTGTGAAACGAAGGGCGACGTGCAGATGCCGCCATGCTGGACCGGTAAACCTATAGCCATGTACTGCACCCCTGAACTATAGTTCAAAATATGCGGGCGAATCGAATGGACAACATAAATTCTTTGTCTAAAGCTTTGGAGCTATTCCGCGCCTGGTTAAGGCTGCCGTCCGACCGCATGCTGAGGCTTCTATACATCAAATAACTTTAGTTCATCGTCTCAATCCGAAGAGTACAAATGTTGAGGGCCGTGGACTGAAAGCCACAAAACGGCTTGATAAAGGCATACGGTACCTTTAACTCGCCACAGAAACATAAACGCGGAACCAGAAGATTGGTTATAATTTTACAATCTTGTTGTGGGTGTCTCCTTGCAAGATCTGTAAGACTCAGGCAGCATCGCTTCCCCACATGCTATGGGAATATAAAGACCAATATCCGACAATTAATACTGTGACCCTCTTTTCGAGATGGCACGCCGCCCTGCGCAGCTCCCACCTCGACGACCAACTCCGGGCTACCCAGCAAGCCTGCGAGGCGGCGAAGAGGCAAGTCTTCGACGTCCGCACGTGGGAGGCTATAGGCCCAGCCAACTAAACTGCTGATTTCAATAAAAGTTTGTTCCTCCTCCTCCGCCTCCTCCTGGTGCGGACTTTCTACCTAAATGCTGAATAGGCATTTCTGGTAGCTTTCTGATGTCTGCTGTCTGGCCCAGTAGACAACTTCACGTACGCGGCATTGGTATATGTCCGTTTTCGGTCAATCCTGCGTAATTAATGTGCCGAGGTGATACAAAAGGTATGCAGCCTTAAATATATCAAAGCGATAGCACCCCATCTGCCCCATCCGCAAGAGACACCTCCACGGCACTTGATGGATAGCCATTACAGCGAAGCCAGGATATTAAAGGGATACTGAGGGTTGCATGCCAGGGAGTATCAATGTTGGCGCAGTAAATACGACAATACATGTTGTGTCGTGGTATATCATTTCGAGCTTTGGAGGAACAAAGAAGAAAAAGCCTGCCTCATAACAAAGGCATATCTAATAAAGAAACAAAAAAGTGGCTACAAGTACGTAAGTGAAGCTTCACTAGCGTTACACAGCAAGCAAAGAAATAAGCAGCGTTCGTGCTGTGTCGTCCCTCTCTATCTTTTCATTCGCACTGTTAGTAAAGACGCAATAGACTTGCCATACTAGCTACGGTTCTTCAGTGGTATCATTCAGCATTGTGGCTGGCATGCAACGAGATTGCCACTTCGTGTGCCTGCTGATGTGCCCATAAGGTTTCGTTATTCAAGGATATGGCATGGGGATTTGCTCAGGTTACACGAGAAAGCTATCGCTGATTTCGACGAGCATCTTCGACGGTTCCACTTTTTCTTTAAGCAAACGAACCGCCTTCAAACATGCTCGTCAGTAAACATCCCTGTAGCCGGTGTCTTTACCTGCTTTCCCCGTTTCTTTTCTGCCTGCGAAAATAACAGGTGTCCGAGCACGTGCATCCGTCGGCGGGCCGCTAGCGCAGCCCACGTGTTCCCGTTTATAAACGCCACGCAGCGCTTTCACCGGCCTGGAGTCGAGGGGGCGGCTGGGGTAGCGGGCAAACATACACAACACCGCATGCGGCTATTGTTGGTAAACTAAGGTGCGCAGCGCACGTGGACAAAGACCGCGGCAAAACCCGTTTTCCGGAACGGCGATTCTTCACGGGGCGGTTCCGAGGCGAGAACAAACAAGGCGGGCCCACCCCCTACTCAGGTCGACGGCGCGTGGCAAACTGCTGTGTTGACGCGCTTTCAGACGGCAAACCATCCTTAAGGTTGCGTGCAGCGCTCCGGAATCCGCGATGCCACGCTCGCCTTTAAAGACACGCTAAATAGAAACATACAAGAAAGTCACAGCTTCACTCGAAAGGCGAAGCATCGTTTGCGATAGCAAATTAATAGGCAACTACACAAAGTAAGGATAGTAGTATTGCTTACTAACTAAATTAACAAGCATTGTGTCAGCGTGCACAGGCAAACATGAACATATCGCACTCGGTGTGCGCGAACACTCGCTGTCAAAACGCTGGCGTGAGGAAGCGCGACAGCAGCAGCGAGCGAAGTGACCTTCGTGCTGAATGTCGCTTCAACGCAAACTGAGCGGCGAGAACGCAGCGCGCCCAAGTATGAGCCGTCAAAGCGCCTAGACTCTGCCCTCAACGAAGATCGTTTTTAAGATATGGTGCGCGCGGCCGCGGAATACGCTGTTGCTGCGGGAGTACAACGCCGCCACCCTGCCTCGTTTCCCTCGCTCCCCCGGCACCTAGCGCGCGACGGAAGACGTCGCGCTTCCTTCCCGCTTTCCTCCCTTGCACGCGCGAGGTCGAGCCGCGATCGTCGGCTCCCCTCGCACGCTTTCAGCCGCACATACAGCATACGGCGCGCGGCGATCACTGTTATCGCCCTTGAAGTGTTCATATAATTGCTATCCCAATAAAAAAATATAATTCAGAACTCTATGTCTCATCATTTTAAGGCAGGTAAAAGGCAAATATACAACGCGGACAGCGGAATGGATGAGGACATACAGAGCGCTCTGCATGTCCTCATTCTTTCCGCTGTCCGTGTTTTGCTTGAGCTTTATCTATCTTAAAATGTCGCCCTACAAGGTCGGATACAGACTCTAGTCCATTTTCGTTAATATTCTGGTAATCAGTTGGCTATTGGTAAAGAAAATAAAGGTCATCGTTCCAGTTTTATAAATTTCGTGCCGGAACCCCAGTGCTGTTTCGTCAATGCGACGTCACGAATTTCAATGCGAGTGCTGGGCAACGTGTATGCCTGGTATGCCCCTTCCCCTGCTACGGCCCTGGCTTATCCATCGATTGCCGACTTTGTACTGCCTCGAACTATTGCTGCTGGCAGAACTGTTTGCCGTTAAGTTCATGCGCTATAGAATCAGTATCGCATTTCCAATTTTGTGCACTCAGCAATTCGCTACTGAAGACAGCAGGTAATGTACTATGCTACTTGACCCAAGTATTAATTCGATCCGTTCGAAAACGACAAGAAATTTAACTGACAAGAAATCAATTGTTCACAACGCACTACGTGCAAGTTTTCTTCCAGCTTCCGCAATGACGCACGGAATATCGCGCGACGGTAACATCGGCTCTGCTGGTGAACAGGGGTTGTCGTGGCGTGTTCGCGAACACCCTGATCACATGACTTGCAGATGTCTGTTGAATAAGCGGGAACGTCTCCCCGCTTGCTTAATTGCTCTCTTCTGAAGGTTTGCCGAAGGGCTGACGAACGTCCAAGGCATTCTCTAGAAATGGCAACACACTCAGAAAGCCAGCGAACAGTACAGTACACGGAGAAGCCCGTTTGCTCGACGACAGACGTCTCGCCATGCTTGCGAGCTGATGGATGAAGTTGCGGCGCCGACGAAAGATCCTTCACCTTCAGGCCCTAAATACCTCTAACGCTCCATGGCTACGCCGTCTCACTTTTTCTGTTTGCCGCGGGCACAGCTTGTCTCGCCGACTAAAACCATTCAAGGTAATAACATGTTTCGATCTTGGCATCGATTACTCTCATAAATATTAATATTGTTGGGCGAATGCATGGACCCCTTATTACACGGAAAAAACTATGTACAAGGTACACTTACAAAATTGATTGCAAAGCTAACTATAATCTATGTAGTAGACGTACAGCCTTGGAGTTAGTAGCACAGATCTATACGGTGGGCTTTGGCCAGGAACTGGGTAGTTTTATTACAAATATGGCTGAAAGCTTCCACAACTGCACAAGAGCCAGTTAATCGTTGTCGTCAGGACGATTGTGTTGATTCTCGAATTGCCGCAAGCCGCAATATGCATTCGGTCAAGTACAATAAACATGAAAAAGCTGATTAGGAGACCACCACGTCAGGTTGTGGAAATGTTGTGACGTCTTTAATGCTAGCTTGCAATTAGCCTTGGGAATCCATATGCAAAGACGGGCCAGCCGCAGGTAATTCGTCTGAACTCAGTCCTAAACTGTGCAGTTCGAGGATAGGAAAGTAACGTGAACAATAACGTTGTGTATTCAATCACGCACCGGTCAGCCCCTTCTCCCACCTCTAATCCTTGCGTCTTTACTTCACGAAGAGTTCTGCCTAGGGTTTCCTACAAAAATTATCAGACTTAACTTAGGCACTGTGATAGTTCAGTTGCCACGCGAATGATGGGCAGTACATTAATATTTCCGATGTTCGCTCTTATTGTGGCGTTACACCATTACACTTTATCTTTCTTATTACGCTGTATTACGCTTTTCTAAATTTACAAAGCACTCGTGGTTTCCTAAACTAAGCAAGATAATTAGTCAGGCCACACGCGCAATCATCGCGAAGTGTTGCATTTATAACGCAATATTTCATTGAAAATGATCAGCTTGCAAAGTATCACAACCGCTTGAAGCCAGAAGGATGAATATTTAGGGAAATCCATGTACTAACCACGATTACCATGGAGGAATGTAATAAAGCAGGAGAGAGGATTCCATCCCGCAGCCAGCCTCGGCAAGCGAACTGTCCGTGAAGCTGCATCCTTCGCTTATTCCCTCGCAGTATAGGCCCGACACGTGACCTCCGAGACTCGGGGTATTGGCCGGGAATGTTTGGTTCCAGGTAGTTTCTAATCAGTGCGCACTTAATCAGCTGCACTCTCATAGCCCTGTCCAATGCTGCCTTTGCCTGCAGCATAGAGTTTCAAACAATCACGGCCTGCAGAGCGGGAGCATTAAAACCTACCGCGCGCTCTGACGTGACGATCACGTGTTGTGCCGGTACTCTTGGTTTCAATGTTGTTGCGCAACATTCTCCCCTGATTATTCCTTCATTCAGGATCATTTCCATGAAGGCTGAAACGCCGTATTTCCAGCTACCGATAGACACTAGTGTGACAGTTTCCTTTATTTTTAAAAGGAAACTATATATGTCGTTTATTGCGTAGCCTCCCAGACCACACCGAAGGTAGCGCCGGAGCAATCTCTGAGGCTACGTTTAACGCCACTCACATTCAGCTGTTGAACACCCTGTGATGGGCTCGACTCCTAGGCACAGCAGAGCGGCCGCAGTGCAGTGCGAAGTGAACGCGAAACTTCGCGTGCGCTCTTATTTAGCAGCAATAACTCCAGGTGTTCAACGTTAATCGCCCATTCATCAGGTCTTAGTTCTCAACTATGCACTACTACATTTTATTCGCAGTTTTACCTTTTGAGGCTCATTTTTTCTGAAGTCATTACCTGTGCGTACAACCACTGGATTCGTGGCCTATCCCCCATTGTGGGTAAGCGCAATGTTTTGAAGGCGCGTCATCATCTTCTTCCCGAACTCGAGACTACGATGCCCATGGTATTACCAAAGTGAGGTGGGAAATGATATGTCGTCGATTCAATTCCACGGGAAAGTGCTTCCTACCTGCACGTGAAGCAGCAGTCAATCAGCGACAGCCGACATGGACAGTCCACTAATTGGACTCTAAGAGAATACCGCCCCAGCACTCTTTCTATATTTCTTTTCGTGTTCTTCTATGTAGTCACTATTATACACGCTGAGAAAGTAGCAAGGACGCGTCAGGGAGGCGACGGACTCACGTGCTGCTTCGTATGCTGTCGTCGGGTTTCTTCTCTTTTTTCTCTCCCCCCCCCCCCCCCCCCACACACACACATATATAATGAGACGACATGGCAATAGGTCAGTTTACAGTACATAGATTCAGCGAAGACGAAGCGTTTCGTATATTATTATGATCCTTTTTCGAAGAGGAGCAGCAGGCGCCACATACAGGAAACAATATCCTTAAGTTGTGCTCGCAAAACAGTAAGATACCGCCGTCAGGCACCAATCATGCCAATTCAAAGTTTAGTTTCGACGCACTCCGTGCATCTTCAGCACTATTAATAGCGCACAGCACCAAAACAGACAGTTAAAGGTTTTCACTTCTTCAGTTCAGTATTGTTGAGATCGAAAACGTGGACAGTGTGCCTGAACTCGCTATAAGAACTATAAAAAATCAGAGGACGCTTAAGCTTCGCCTTTAAGAGTAGAACGCGACAGCGTTATCGGGAGCCGTTCGCATCGCAACGCGCGGCTGTAGGTCTGGTAGAGATGCTGGAAAAGGGGTTTGTGTTTGAGTTTCCTCGTAGCACAATTAGGTTTTCGCGTACATTCAAATTACAATCCGACAACGATTGGTAAACAATCCGACGGCGAATCCGACGCCGAATGGTAAAGTCGCACTTTAGCATTTTCCTGAGTGATTTCACTGTGAGAAATTCAATTTTTGTTCTCCAAAACCTTGCACCACGTGGAGGGCCTGCGCGGTCGGGGTGGTTGGGGATGATTTCCTCCGCCACTCGCCGACATCGCACGCCGACGCCGGTTGCCGACGCCGGATTTTCTGCGACACGGGGCCCTTAACGCTGTCGCGTTAAAATAGAATCCAATATTTCATGCGCAGTATACGTGGAGAGCAAAAAGCAACCAACTTCAGAAATCTGCCCGATTGTCATTTGTGTCAGTAGCACCGAAAGAACTGAGCCTGCTACATGTCACACACTGGCGCGAGAGCAAACATCCAGGCTGCAACAGTGTATACTCCCTATCAAAACACATTTCGCGCATAATAACTTGGCAGCACACATATCCGATCAGAAGTATTTCATAATGTATGCGGCAGATTTCATGTATCACTACTTTCATGGGCATTGTCCGTTTCGATGTCGTCTTGTCAAGGCACAGAAAATTCAACACACAGCGCCTGAAACAGTGTTCAAAATTAATCTCTAGGAAATTTTTAAACGCCTGTGGCAGGTAGCATAATTCTTACCGTTGAGCTGGGTTATTCGAAGAGCCGGACATATTAGTAGCACGAGGAATCGAAACAAATATTCAAATAATTAACAAAAGATTGTCACAGTTTCACCCGAAAGGCGAAGCATCAATTGCGATAGCAAATTAGTACAGAGCTATACGGAGTAAGGATAGTAGTTTTATCAGCTGTATAAACTTGGACATGCATCAGCACCAGCAACGCGCAGAACTGTTGTCGACGCCGTCAGCGTTTTGCCCGCGTTCGCACCGAGCGCGCGCAGCGTTGGTGACTGTTCCCGGTGCCTCTGGGGCGGCTAGGAGGTTTCGATGAGATCAGAATGGGACACTCGTCGAGCTGCGTCGGAAATCTTACCCACCTTCTCGCCTCGCAACGTTTTATATAAATACGCATTTGGTGCCGCAGCTAAACGTCGCCTCCTCTCCCTCCCTCCCGTCCCCCCACGGCCTTTCGCGCGACGGGAAAAGTCGCGTTTGCTCTCTATATGTAGTGATTGTAAAGGGGGAAAGAGACGCTTAATTCTGCAGCCCTTCAGGGAGCACGGCGCAGAACGCGCGTTTGCTCTCCGACGTGTGTTCGCTCCCCGTGAAAGCGCGCGTCCCTCGCGCCCTTTCACTCGCACATACAGCGTCCGGAGCGCGGCAACGATTTCATCGCCGTTGACGTCATACGGAACCTCACGGCGACGGCAGAAATCCGCTTTGGAGTGTCCATATAATTGCTATAGCAATAAAATTGACAAATGAACTCAATTCATTTCAAGTGGATGCGTCTTGCAAATTCACCGGCTACAATTCGTAAATTGCAATATGTGTCGTAAAGTAATTAAGAAGCTCATTAATCATTTTTTGTTGATTAGTCAAATATGTGTTTCGATTTTTCGTGCTACTAATGTCCACCTCTTTGACTAACCCAGCTCAACGATAAGAATTATGCTACCTGCCACCGGCGATTTTTAAAAAATTCCGTTGAGCATAATTCTGAACACCCAGTATTGACCCTTTTCCCGGCACTGCTGTGGGCGCTGTCATGTTTGATCACGTGGTGACGCGTCCATTGCTTGCCTCAGCTGCCTCCGTGTTTACAATGCAAGTGCGTGACGCCGGTGCGGCGCAGCAAACCTCCGTTTCGACGCATATCGTAGACGGTGACTGTGTGGACGACACGAAGCTTTGGCTAAAGCTTTAGAGGACATGTAAGTGATTTAAGAGCTCATTAACCCTTATCCAAGAGGCGTGACCAGCTTGGAATGTAAATGTTATGTATTTTGTGGTAGCTTGTAGCAAAGACGTATTATCGCTAGTGCCTCGCTTACTCTGTGGACAGTTAGGAAACGTTCAGCTTCCAACATTCGTGTCTGGTCGGTGTAGTCGCCGTCACTCATGCTTCGGCACATTGATTCAAGTGTGCGCCCTTTCACTTATTGATATGTTGGCGATAGGATGGGCGTAAGTTTGCGTGCGAGTAGGGGTGGATTTGTGTAGATAACTGCGAGAAACTTACTATGCCAGTAAGTGGCGCTACTTCCTTTTGTAACGAGCGGCACGCACTCTTAAGTGCCGACGTTCCGGAGTTGAAGTCCTTTCTTTGGAGGTTAGCTATACAGCGCTGGCGGATGAATTATCTTTTTTTATCCTTGAGGAAAGCCGTGCATCGCGAAGGGCCGGCAACACAGGCAGTCCTTATCTAGCAGCGACGACTGCAGGTTTATGCAATCCTTAATATGCGAGTTATTATTTTTGCAGCTACCTACCGCACACGTCTTCCCTCTGTAGTTAAACATTTTGCAGCAAGAATTGGGCACAGTGCATTAGCGAACACCCAGCTACATTTCCGACACCTAATCGCACATTAGCAGGGCAGAAGCAGTAATGGTTTCGTATTCGCGCGCATTCGCTGAGGGAACGTATGGCGCGCCGCCGAAAGCGCCACCTCGTTCCTCTAGAGCAAACTGCTGCGCGAAAAGTGTCAATACAACAACTAAGACCAATATTGCGTCACAATGGCCACAGTCCCAATTCTGATGGGTTTGTCAAGAATGGCACACATCCAGTGGCCCAAGTTGTCTACTCGGCAAGACAGTTGAGGCAGCAGTTAGAAGTTTTCTATTCGGGCACACACCAAGTCAAAGAACGTTTCGCTTTAAAACGAACCCCGAGGAGTCGGTAACTACATCTCGAGCACTTACCGACGCTCATGCATCGCTTTTATTTTTAATCCAGTATTCATATTCGATGATCGATGCCAACACGTAGACAATGAAAAGCAAAAGAGCCTTTATGGGTAAACGGCATGAAATATTAACGACCTTCAAGACATTCAATAACGCCACAACTTTGCGGCCGCTGTCGGCAATCGGGTCACGCAAAGACCTCCCACAGTGTTTGGTCACTTGTAGTTTGTGCTTTAATTCTCTTCAATCGCACTGCTTCCCCCGCTGGGCCCTATATACCGACGATTACAAGGTGCAGCGAGCAGATGAATATGCAAAAAGCGTGCGCATAAAAACTATAGTGCGCAGTGCTGCAACGTGCGCAGTGCTGGAACACGAATAGCCCAACGCTTGACAGATGAGCGCTCGCGGCGGCGACGCATGTTTCGCCGCGCAGTTGCAATCGTCTCCCGGAGGCCGCACTGATTTAGGCACGTAAAACAGTTAATCAGGGGCGCAGTGCAGCTTGAAGACTCAACGGGCGTGCATCGATTAAACTGGATTTCTCTCTCTCTCTCTCTCTCTCTCACACACACACACACACACACACACACACACACACACACACACACACACACACACACACACACACACACACACACACACACACACACACACACACACACACACACACACACTAATTTTTCTTTAATCCGTGCGCATAGCGGGAACAGCGCGTGTATAAGATAACGACAAGGAAGGTGTCCGGTTTTTTTCCCCCCGTCAGCTTTGCGCCGAGAACAGAAATTCTAGAAGCGTGTAGCCGTGTGTGTGTGACGGGTTCCCGACCGGATTCCGAGAAGTTGATGACCCGTCGCCCCGTCACGGATGACGGTCGGCAGGCAAAGATCTTTGATTAATCGGAATAGTAAAGGACGGATTACGAATAAGGTTGCGGAATGAGGCGAGTCGGCAGCGACGGCTTGAAAGCTATGGTCCTTGTAAATGTGTTAGACACATCCTTTTATCGTGAAACGAAGACAGCGAATCTACTGCAAAGTGTATTACAGTTAATTGCTTCAGCATGGAGGGAAATCGCTTACAGGTAAGAGAGACTGAAAGAGCATGGAGGTCGACCTGCAGCGGCATTCCTGCAGGAATGCGTAATCTGTTGCACCTTCTTTGTGTCTGCCTTCGTTATAGTACCAAGAGGCGAGTGTTGTACGCGGCGCTTGATAGGCTGGACAATCGCCCACTGCCAGAATGAAAGAATAAGACCTTCATTTCAATGAATCCCGCTGTAGGGGATCAGGTGGGTAAGGGTCTGGATTACGGGATTGCGGGGAAAACTTTGTATCCATCTCAGTTCTTCCCGCTTATGTATTGGACCCTTGTACTTCTTCCTATGTGCGAATTCAATTCAGTCGCTCTTGCATGGGCCGGTCAACATATTCCACACCACTCCACAAACAGACCGCTTTCACTACCATAAGTCGCGATGGCTTTGTGTGATTCAGGGTTTCACTGCATTCATATTCGCTAGGGTTCTAACGTCACCGTGTAATAAGTGTCGGATGTCGGATCTCCCTTTTGAGAAAGCTGCGCAAAAGAAAAACAAAATGTGGGAAGCGTGCACTAATGGTGCAAGGCTGGGGTAAACAGCGGAGCTGGTGATCGACCTAGCTTCTTCCGGGTTTTAGTAGGCTTGGCTAAGTTTTGCTAGGAAATGCTAAGTGTCGCTGGGCACGGTATTCCGAATCGGCTAACCGTCGACGCGCAGATTCTCGCATGGCCGCGCGCTTCAAGATGAGCGGCTTCTTCTTCGGGTGTCTGGATCTTCTTTGGTCGTCCCTTGTCAAGGCTACATGTACTCGCCACAGAGTCGAGAGTTCTGCCGCCGTCGCGGCGGCGCCGAGCTTTATCTCCCTGGTGACGTCATGGCCAAGCTGCGCCTCCACACTTGCCGGGGCGCGGCTGGTCGAAACCTGCCGAGCCGACGCCAGAGGCGCCTGCTGCAGTCATGGACACCGCGCGCGTTCGGCGCGAACGCTGGAAAACGGGGAAACGCGGACGGCGTCGGCAGCAGCTCTGCGCGTTGTCTCGTTGGCGCTGCTACAATTTCTTTCACTCTCTCTCTCTCTCGCTCTCTTTTCTCTCTCCCGAGTATAGCGCGCGCCGCACACATGCTGTCCTTCCCTCTCATTTAACGTCGCATGTCAAGGCAACATAAGCTCGGCACAGAGATGAGGCGACGCACACGCCGCTCCGCGAGGTGGTTGCTAGGCAACGCGCGGTGACGTCATCGCTAGGCGCAGTTTTTTTTTTTTTTTTGGCACTACGCGGCCTAACCAAGAGCTTACACAGCTACGCTGTTAAAAAGAGCTAGGGAAGTATTATAGCAAAGGAACTACGCGCGGAATACTTTATCTGCGTTGCTCAAGTTTCAGAGGCCCAAGTGCCTACGTATTAGACTTCGAGAAACCTGCGTGCTACCGCTGCTACTGTTGGATTGTGTAGATGATGAACTTCGTTTGTGCTCATCTTGCTTTCTGTATTTATCTCCTTTCCACTCCTGCAAGGTAGCAAGTCATAGCTATATCTGATTAATCTCCCTGCCTTTATATATTTATAATTTCCCTCTCTCTAAACAGCTTATCTGCATCAAAGGAAGAGAGAAAGGACAAGCATGACAAGTCACGGTGAGTATAGATGTAAGTGCCGAAGCGCAAGATGACAGGAAAGCCCATGTTATTAAAAGCCAACTAAAACCAAATATTGGAACGCGTAAAATGCCCAGTTTCAGAAGGTAAACATTTAAATTTCGCACATTTGAAAAACTTCCGACAAACTTGCAACTAAAGACTTTCATAATGCATCATGACGAGGATAAAACGAAACCTTCGCCCTTAAGAGTAGAACGCGATAGCGTTATCGGGACTCGTTCGCATCCCATCGTTCGCATACGGCAAGTAGGCTTCATTCACTGCAACACTGAACGTGGGAAAGCCATCTTACAAAGACCAAGCTTACACCGATCTCCTTAAAGTCGGCTTCACTTCTAAACTGAAATGCATTGCTGGAAAGACATTTTTCCAGGGGCAATATAAGTTGTCTTATATTAAAATGTGAAGGCCCTAGCACATTTTTTTATTATTTTATTAATTGTTTGCTGTTGCCCCGACGCGCGCAAGTCTGGTAGAAATGCTGGAAAGGGGGTTTGTGTTCGAGTTTCCTCGTAGCAGAATTGGGTTTTCTCGTACATTCAAATTACAATCCGACGCCAATTGGTAAACAATCCGACGGCGAATCGGACGCCGAATGGTTAAGTCGTACTTTACCATTTTCCTGACGGAGTTCACTGTGAGAAATTCAATTTTTTTTTTTTTTTTCATCAACACCTTGCACCACGTGGGAGCCTGCGCAGTCGATGTGGCTGGATGATTTTCTCCGCTACCCGCGATCACACGCCGGTTGCCGACGCCGGATTTGCTGCGACACGGGGCCCTAAACGCTATCGCGTTAAAACTCGAAGACATCGCGACAAATCTGACACACCCCGCTCTGGCGCTCTGCACCATGCACGACACCATGCACGAAAGCACGGCGCTAGAAGTAGCAAAGGATCCCGGGGTGCCTGCCGTGGCTTGCCGCGCAGTGAAAAAGAAACGTCTTAAACCAGCAACGAGGTTACAGAGGGGAAGTTAAGGACAAAATGCAGTGTAATGGTCGTTCTCCAGAGGAGTCTGAACGCGTCGACAATGAACGTATAAAGATGACTGTGGAAGATCTCAGCTTCACCAGGAAAACAATTTCTTTGACATGCCCGCCGAGCTCTTCGACAGCAGCAGTCATTTCACAAAGTCAAATAGATGCTGTTATAATCCATCTGAAAATTCTGCGTCGCAAATCCGGGCAGCACTCCAGCCAATTGTCCTTAGTAGAGCTGCTGATTCCTGAGAAGAAGCCCATCTCACCCCGGTTCTGGTACTATCATTACCCGACGAATATGACATTCCTCCTCCTCTCTCTCACACACACACACACACACACACCACACACACACACACCACACACACCACACACACACACACACACCACACACACACACACACACACACACACACACACACGCACGCACACGCACACGCACACGCATTTTGTCCATAAATACGTCAAACCATATAAAGGGTGTTTCATTTTAGCTGCACCAAATTGTTAAAAATTGCCTATGCCAGATAGCACAATTTTAATCCTTGATCTTATCTACTCGATGAGGCGGCCATTACTTCCACGAGAAATCAAAATGCCTCATTTAATAATTAAAATTATTACGCAAATAACATTTTAATTAATTAGTTTACGGCACATATTTCAATCTACGAATTATAGCCGCTCAGTTCGCAAGGCGTATCCACTTGGAACGAATTCTCAGGACTGAACCAATTTCGAGATATTAATTTTCAAAGTGTCCGACGAAATGCATCAGCGTTCGAGTAACTTTTTGAGGAATACGCTGTTTTATGCATTCAAACACAAAGTTAACTGGAACGCCCATGCATTTCGTCGGACATTTGAAAATTGATATCTCGAAACTGGTTCAGTCCTGAGAATTCGTTCCAAGTGGATCGCCTTGCGAACTCAGCGGCTATAAATCATAGATTTAAAGATGTGCCGTAAAATATTTATGAACGTTAACTAGCCCAATTATGGTAATTATTCAATTAGGCATTTCGATTTCTCGTGGAAGTAATGGCCGCCTCATCGAGTAGTTTAGATCAAGGAATATAATTGTGCTATTTGCCTCAGGCAATTTTTAAAAATTTGGTGCAGCTAAAATGAAGCACCCTGTATGCAAAGTTCAATCACCAATATCATCACTGCAGCATCAAACAGCTGGCAGTTAAGCACATACCTTCCCACTTTTTTATGCTTACGAAGATCCCGCTGTTCTGAGAACTGAAATGCGCGCGGTGATGCTTTGAGAAACACGAACTAGCGCTACACGACTCGGTGATCTCTGTTAAGGCTTTTTATCACGTACTGCCGAGGTCTTGCAATGGTGGGCACCATACGATAATTAATTCGTGGCTTGTACAAGCGGCACTAAATCTTTTACGAACCGCCACCCGCTGAAACGTTTCTCGTAGACGTGTCTTCCCAGCAAATCAGATTTTAATCGCCCGCCTCTTTCTCTCATCAACTTTCTTCCTCTTCCTTACCAGTTGCTTCTTACCTCCCGTACTAGCGCTCTTTATTGCAAGCCAGCTCGAGGAGAGACGACCGGAGTGGGTTGTTCACACGAAAGGGACAGCATCGACCACGTGGATATACGGCCAGCTTATCTTTCGTACTGACGTCGAATCGCCAGGGGGTCACCAGGCAACGGCGCGGGTGCACATGTACCGGCGCTACTGCAAACTAGGAAAGAGTGAAACACAGGGAGAGAGAGAATCGCCAGCCGCGCCGGTGCAAGAGGCCGCTCGCTACGAGTATAGAAGCAGTATAGAGCGAGTCGGGGCGAGTGAGAAAGCGTCACGTCGTTCTGCTCACACACGATCATCCTCTCCCACGTGAACATCTTCCACCACGTGAATATACCTCCTAGGGAAACTATAACACCTTTTCTACAGATCAGCTTAGTTGGATTAAATTCCATTATGAAATTAATCCGATGTCCCCCATGCACTACGGCGTGCCTCGTAATCAGATCGCGGTTTCGGCACGTAAAACTCCAGGATCTAAACAATCTTAAACTATTTGGAAACCACCACGGTTGCCCAGTGGCTATGGCGTTGAACTGCTAAGATCGAGGATACGCGTTCCATCCCGGTAATGGTGGCCGCATTTCGATGGGACTGAAATGCGAAAATGCTCGGGTACAATGCATTGGGTACAAGTGAAACAACCTCAGGGGGTCAAAATTAATCCGGTGTCCCCCACTACGGCGTGTCTCATCACCAGATTGCAGTTTTGGGTTTTTCACACGCAGGCCCCAAGAATATTAAAAAAGAGACGGTGGCTCGCGCACTCCGCACTTCAAAAGAGAGGCAAGCTTCTTTTTTAGCGTGCACCTTAGAAGTATGAGCACGTTTTGCTTATGAAACGTGAGAAGAAAGAAAGCTTCTCTTCGTTGTGTTATCTTCGTTGTCCTGGCTTCGTGCCACGTGTAGGATTGATGTGGTGAAGCCCTGCAGCATATACCACTGACACTGCTACTTACCCATGACGAGGTCCTCGAGAAGACGTTTTCTTATTAAATAAGTCAAGCTGCCCGTGGCCATCGTCGTGAATCGATCGTACGCAAGCAAACACACCTGTACCCGCCGTTTTTTGCCCATACCGTATAACAGCCTCTCTCTCTCTCTTCCCCATCCTCCCCCACAATGCACGAAGATCACCCATCACAGAGGCCGTTCGCTTCGTCGCCGACTTCCCGGCCGCAAGCCCGATTCCAGACCGCACGTGCGGGCGGTCCGTAATGGTTCAAGGACGTCTCGAATCGAAATTATTCGAAAACTCTCCATCGTCTCTTTCTTTCCGGTCCTGTACGCGCTAACGTCCCTAGATAACTTGTTTTATATGGGGACCTGCGCCGCGCGGAGCCGCCTTTCGCCGGCCGGACGGCAAGGCGGCCCGCCGGCCGGGCACGTCGAGAAGACGCTTCGCGTCTTTAATATCGTGCAGCATTTGCGATGAAGCAGGCGGGCGTGCAAATTATTTCACGTAGCGCTCAACAACGAGACATTCCGACTGTCGGGCGAGTTGGCGCGAACGTGTAGGCCATGAGAGGTTACGAGTACAGGTGTGGCATTCAATCGGCGTTACCCATAAACGCCTTGTCGACCGTGCACATACCTGGGACTTCCGAGGATCCGAACAGCGAGAAGTACGATCTGCCCGCGGTATGCTGCGGAAAGGCACTCACTGGCAAAACTTCTGTCGAAATTCACAAAGCAAGCTTTGTTTGAAAAGGTTCTCGAGCTTGGCATCTTGGCCGGACTCTTGTCGACGTGATGCTCGAATTTGCGCTCGAGAGTGGTTTGTATTTGAGACTTTGAAAAGTCTTTGCTTGAACTCGAGCAGGATTATGGATGATGTCTATAATCAAAGGTCAAAGTACGTGGGTTAATTGCGGCCTTTGCAATAAATTACATATGCAAGCACTCCAGGATTGTTACAAGTGTGTTTTAGGAGTGGCGCAGAATTTAGCCCACCGTCTTATAGGAGAATAAACACGGCCAGCGAGATCAAGTTTCTTGAAAACGGAGGTGAACATTCTAGCTAATATGAATGCGAAGCTAAAGTTTTGTGCATGAATTACAGCCTTTGAAAAAAAAACGCTTCATCAAGTACTCGACAGCATCATACGATCATTTCATGCTACATGTTTCCCAGTGTCCTCGGAAAACAATGGTACACCGAGCTGACATTTACAGAAAATGGGGGTACCGTATATGTTATGTGGGACAAGAACTACCTTTTCTGGCTTAATTAGGAGCTTTTCAAGTAAATGCTGACCCTTCAAACTTCCTAGTTTTCTTGCGTTATACAAGGTTCGCAGTGTGTCTCGCCTATGTCCTTGGCGCACTAAACGAGGCATCTTGTTTATATTTTGGTTTGGACAAATTTTAAGTTGGAGACACATTATGAGTGATGTACAACTCCAGCATCCATCACTTGTGCTGGCAGCACTGTCCAAAAAAAAAAAAAAAGATGGCTACGACATCCAGGGTTACGGCGGCTGTTTCGCTTGGTGCTGCGCTAAAGTTTCTCGTTTGTGGCGTCGAATTGATGTGTTTCGTCGTAGCCGAAATGGTCCTTGCTGCCAATCACATTATTACGATCGCTTTCAAGGATTTCAGTGACGAAACCGGGGAAATAGTTGCGCTGTGCGTGCAAACGTCCGGCCTACCTTACGAGCAAAATCAGATTGTTTTTAAGGACGAAGAGCCTTCCAAGCGAGCCGGAGAAAAGAAGGAAAGTGTGCATAGCGGGGCTCGCCGAAAGGTGCAAGCAATTGTTCGCGGTGCTCCTTTAACTGTTACAGGTAAAGCTTGGAATTTTTCGATCCTCATAGGCAATTAAACGCTAAGACTGGCATCCTCAATATACAGGGTGTGTCAGCGAACACTTTGAAAAATATTTCAAAGTTGCCTGTGTCAGTTAGCACAATTCTAGTTCATGAGCTGGTCTACTCTAAGAGGAGGACATTGCTTGCACAAAAAATTCGAAATGCATAATCGACTAATTAACAAAAAATCACAAAGTTTCTAACTAATTACTTTACGGCCCATATCGCAATTTACAAATTATAGCCCTGGAGTTGACAAGGCGGGATCGTCTTGGAACAAATTCTCAGGATGACACCAGTTTCGAGATATTAATTCCCGAACTTTGAGCGAAAATACATTGGCGTTACAGTTACTTTCTTACAAAACTTCGTTTTATGCATTGAAGCGCAAAAGCCATACTCATACATATGAGTATTTACAAGACTTCATCGTAGGAGATACTTCAGCTTCACAGTCCGAGACCCCTCGCACCACCAAGACAATGGCGCCTCTCGTTTTTTTATATTTCTTCTTTTCTTTTTTTTAATGCGAAGCATTTCTTGGCGAACATTTGCCACTTTGAGAGTATCTCTCGAGCCGCCTACGTCTTGGTGCTCTCATGGTCGTTTCGTTAACTTGGTAGGTACCGAAATTGGCATAGTATGACAAGAGTGTATGACGAACATAAATGATAGCTGATGACAGGAATATCATGACATGTGTGTCATGTAGATCATGAAACAGCCGCTTACGTGTTGGTGCTCTTATGAAATACATGAAATAGGCTTGGATAGATTTTTTTTTTTTAACTGCGAGTACGAGCATATGCGCTGCTGCGCATTACTTCTATTGATTCTGATTTCGAGTGAATCCAGCTGGGCCTCATGCATTTCGGTTACTGAGTTAATTATACACATTTATTCCTCCCGCATAGAGGTCGTGAGGTTTCCATCCCTAATAAATGTTGTAAATTATTATAAGTTTATATTAGAAGTTTATTACCAGCACCGAGTGACACTCGTTGTTTCTTGCGCAACAACTTGCGGTTAGGGACCGACTTCCGGTTTGTCACATAGGTGGGACGAAATGAAAGATAAATCACAGAAAAATAAAAAAACAGGTAAATATCGATGGTTCTACTTATGGTGTATGATAGATATGACATCGGAGCACAGGTTTAGTACAGTAAAGAGCTAATTATATGTCACGAATAATTAGAAACGATTAAGGAACGTCTAATTGCCGTACACCAAAGTACGCAATCGTACAATTTAGATACCGACCGCATCAGTAACGGTTTGCCTCCACGTGCGTGGCAATTTCCCGCCAGGTCCATTCGCTCGCTCTTCCAAGTTCGGTTTCCCGCCCGTTCCGTTCGCCGACGACGAGGACGCCGGGCATAGTGTAGTGTAGTGTAGTTTACATCGTTTAAATCAAGAATTCACCAGCGTTATCTCTGTCGGTGTCGTACTTCACTTTAACAACACAAAGTTAACATAAGGAAAACACATAGTTAACCCAAACAATACACCAGAGTACACCAACGCCGAGGTGAAAAGCCATTAGCAGACACCTAAGTCAAGGATTAGGGTCTCCTCTCTCTTTCTCTCTCTCTTCATGAGTTGTTAGCATTGCCCACTGGAAAGAAAAGCAATACTGAGACACACATCATTCACGTACATTTTACATTTTTTTTTTCTTTTTTTTTCATTGTCAAAAAACGCACAAGGCGATTTGAAGCAAGGTGCACTTACAGCAACATATTCGTTCTCTAGGCATAGACTATCCATACTATTAGCAATGATTGTTAATTGGCTACCTGCTTCTCTCTAAAAAATATAATAACTTAGCAATAATTGTTAATTGGCTACCTGCTTCTCTCTAAAAAATATAACCGTTTTCCTGTGTATATATTTAAACATATTGTGTATGTGTATGGTGTTCAGGGTGGAAATTTTTTTTAATGCATAAGTGAGAAAATGCGGAATAGGTAGCCGCCGTTGGTGCTTCAGGTGCGCTTGTCCTCCTATTGTCAGGGTTTGTAAAAATAAAGCGAAAGTATGAATTAAAAGCCATGCACATCCGCACCAACAATGGTATTTTTCAGTCGAGTCTCCAAAACCTCTAGTGGTGGGGGTTTTCTTAACACGAAAGTGTTTTACGCCGAGAGCGCCAACGAAAATCTGTCGCTTGTACTACGTCGCTCAATCATCTTCACGCATGTCCGCGAGATGTCGATACCCGGCCGTTTTGTGACCATCTAATGGTTAGGAAAGAAAGAATAGAAAGGTTATAAATGTTTGCTTCAATAAAGGAATTGTCTTCTTTATGACGTATATGTGTTGAATTGTGGATATTAAGGTACCATTTGTTTTATCGCTGAGTAAATGCACAGACAATATGCCTCATCTTAGAATACGGATAGTAAGGATGGTAGTGCATGGTAGTGCTCTTGCGGTCTACCATGGTCTGACTCAGTCGACGTCTACGGGCGCCGACTGAGTCAGAGTTGCGCTTTTTGGAAGGTGATCCCAGACAACCCTTATAGAGCACTGCACGGGCTCGGGCTTACCCGAAAGCCCGGGCCCGGCCCGGCCCACGAGCCGGGTAAGGCAGTTTTTTTCACGGGCTCGGGAAGGGGTTGGGCACGCCATATGCTTTCTGACCCAGGGTCGGGCCGGGCTCGGACTTGCTGGTGGTGTGCATGTAACGAGTTATCCTCGCGCGTGTCGACTCTGAAAAAGATGTCTTTTTCGTTCTCGGGCCGCTTTCGAGGCAGGCTCGGCCCTGAGGTAAAGGGGTGGCGGGCCGGGCTCGGGCGGGTACCGCAGATTATTTCCAGGCCCGGACCGGGCCCGGGTCTTGCCATAAAACTTTTGGTCTGGCTCGGGCGGGCAGCGCCAACGTAAAAACGGGCCCGGGCCGGGCCCGGGCTCAAAAAATTGGCCCGTGCAGTGCTCTAAACCCATACCGCTCGGTGGCGCCACAACGAGATGTCGTTTTCGCGCGTCTCCTCACCTTTCAACATGTGCATGGGCGCTCGCGCCCGGTGCCCTGCGGAACTCTAAACGACGCATTTTGCTGCATACGCACTCACCGTCGCGTCGGATGTACCCTGGTAGCTGTTTACGTTGCGCAGCACCGCACGCGTCGCGTGCTTGTTATCGCTGTGATTGCTCCGCCCTCCGAGCGAAACTGTAATTAATCCTTTAACTGGCAAGATAAGAAAGACTTGACCTGGAATGGTTTTATTGCTTTAGATCTTCTTTACTCTGTTCAAATACATACCAATTGAAATATCAAACGGTTTCTCTAAAAACTAAGCGAGATACAGTACGTCAAAATTATTGTTGACCAGGCGGTGACAGGTACATGTATGGTCCAAAACTGGTCTCTGGCACTTGCTTTGGCAAGGTTAATGTGTGTTCTTGAGATGTACCTTTAAGAAGATAAGAAATATGAGCTTGGCTAAAAAAGGGGATCGTATTGGCGAGAATATGACCCCCCATGCGCTAAGAAGATAACGACGAAGCCTTCAGGTTTTGTGACTAATACATCTGCTGCAGCTCACGTTCGGCATTTTATTGGATACCACTGCTGAGCAGGTACATAAATAAAGGTAAATTGAAAGGCACAGACTAATATTTGGATTTGTCTAGTTCTTGCAGATGCTTTTGTTAGGTCTCCAATATTGTTGAGCTAGCAGTTAAATGGTTAATAAAAATTATCTCCATTTATGGACTTATATTTGTGAATGCGCAACGAAGCCGCCACTGTTTCTTAGAATACACGTTTCACTTTCGTGTTATAACCGATTCACTTGAAAAACGGGTCAGCCAATTCTTTTATTGAAACTTCTACGCACAGGAATCAACAGGACTTAAGGGAATTTCGATGACATAGAGCGGTAGAAGCTGGCGAAGAACACGAGCGGTTCAGTGCAACCGCACAAGAGTTGCCCATACTGTCGCAAGCTTTGAACCATCACAGCGCTACCCTTCAAGACACTGCACGCTTTTAGAGAACGAAAGAGGTAAAGAGCAGAACAGGCTGAAAGCGCGTGAAAGGGCAGCGCGTAGGGAAGCATACGGATCATACTGGGCGATGGCGCCGGCGGTCCCGCGCTTTTCCTCGCTACTGCTGCAACTTTCCGAGAACTGGGCGTTCGCAGTCACACGTCTTAGGAAGCAGCAAACACGAACTCTCAGTGGCATCCGGGCAACATTTTAACTGCACCGTGAAGGCAGTTTCCAATGCCGCGCGAGTCACTCGCGTAGTGGGATCGTTTCTTTCTTCTCTAAACAATTATCTAGAATCGCAGCGGGCGTTCATCGACGTGGGAAAGCGGTGGCGTAAGCGCCATTTTTCTTTTTGCCCAGCGGGGCGCTCGGTATCGACGAGTGCGGAGCGTGAAATTATCGATGCTCTCACGAACTGCATCGATGGTTCGTCGTGCAGAGGCGATCGATCGCAACGAGTGTGACACCGGTTATGCAACAGAATGAATCGCCCGCTGCGTGGCCAGGCTGTTCGAACCGTGCCGTAAATTATTAGCCGGGAAGGAAACGTGTCCGATTACGAGCGACGTGGTATAATGTGCAGGCACTCCTCCGGGCTCCGTAAGTGAAAAGCAAAGTTAAACCAAGCGATTAGATACAGCGCTATAATTGAAACCTGGTTAGGGTTGCAAATTGACGTGGCAGTCGTCCCGATAGGTTGCTACTGTCACGTGGCACGTTGCAGTGACACACAAAACATATCCCTGCAATTAGCCCGGCGATCAAGTACACTTTGTATGGACCTGACAGTAAGCACACCTCCAGTCTCACTGTCCACACCCGTCGCCTGGAACGAAATGTTCAATGGCGTTTGTTGGAAAAGTTTGGGAAATCACACTTGCGTGCGACCTTCTGGGTTTACGAACAACACAGTTAAGTTGTAAGTCCAGCAATCGTCCCGTATAGTCGTGGAGGAGTGAAAAAATACGACGAGGGAGCATAACGTCAGGCACTTAGTCTCGGCATTGTTTGGTTTGTGGTAGCTTTCGTAGACGTCTTAGTAGTAGTAGTAGAAGTAGTAGAGGTTGAGGAAAAGAGAAAAGATGCATGTTTCTGCAGCCCTTATAGGGAGCACGGCTCAGCATCTGAGGGGTGGGGAAAGGGGGATAGAAAGTGGAAGAGGGGGAGGGAGAGGGTAGTCGTCATCGTCTTGAGCAAGGTGCCCTTACAGTCGGTCAGTCACGATCAGCGCTCGCTATACCCACCTCTACAACTTCCTCTCCCCCGTATACCGCGCACCCCTCGGCAGCTGTAGAAATTGCCGCTTGACTATACACGTGGCGAGCGCCAATTTCCCGTAAGCCAACCTTTACTAAGCTTCAAAATTAAAGTTTTAACAGCGGAGCTGTTTAAGCTTTGGGTTAGGCCGTGCAGCGTTAGAAAACTGCGCCTGGCGATGACGTGGCGTTGCACAACTTGTGCGAGGCGTTGCTAGGCGACGCACGTGACGTCATCGCTCAGCGTTCGTCGGCCACGCCTCGCGCCGGACGTCCCCGTACCGACCGCGCTCGCGCGTCAACGCTACGTCGGACTATAAGGTGGCCTTTAGAATACTGCACGCCGACCCCGAGTATCGTCGGCTAGGTTTGGCTAAGAACCAGCCAAGCCAAACCAAGTTAAGCAAAGGAAAGCAAACACAAAGCTAAGAACCAGCCAAGCCAAACCAAGTTAAGTAAAGGAAGCAAAGTTAAAGCTATAGGGAAGGGCTTGCCCAGTCTTCGCACCACTTAGTGTGGGGCTGCTCCTAATTTTTTTTTTTTTTTCAAGCTCCCTTCAAGTATTTTCCTTCCTCCGTGTGAGTATACCTCTCGCCTGTTGTGGACGCACCGTTCCGCACGTGACGTTCCAGGCTCAGAAGGTAAACGGGTGACGTCATGCAGTCTTACGAATCACTCATGCTCTTACGTCATCCAAGTTGCCCTTTTTTGACACATGCATCTTTAAATCGCCGCTCCGCTTGAATTTGTCATGAAAACTAGAGTACGCGCCAGCCACAATGGCTCCGTAGCTATGCCGTTCTGCTGCAGAGCAAGAGGTCGCGGGTTCCATTACCGACTGCAGCGGCTGCAGTCCGATAGGGGCACGATTGAACAACGCTGGTGCGAAGCATTGGGTACACGTTAAATATTTTAGCAGAAATATTTTAAGGACACCTCCGCTATCGCGTCTCTAATGACCCCTGTATTGCTTGCGCACGTTAAGCCCAAGGAACAAACCGAAGTTGAATGTAAAGCCCTACGTAGTAATGTCACGTTTCGAACGTCAAGGCATGACGTCCCGCCGGTATTTCATGGGCCACAACTTTACGCTGCGTGGTCCTGAGCATCACCGCGCTATTACCAAAAAAAAAAAAAGGGTGGGGGGGGGGGGGGGGGGAATTTAAGGCGGATCTTTTTTTTTTTTTTCAAGGTTTTTATCACACGACATATCAAAGCAAGCATTTATGACGTGACCGAGTCAAGCCTCACACCTGACATCCATTTAAACAATTTTCATCCCGTATTTCTGCTGGTAAACCCTACAAACCTATACCAGCCTGGTAATTATTTCTCACGATCGCCCACGGCACTTGGTGCCCTCGGTCATCGATGCCGCAACGTCTGACATAAAGAAATTTGTGGAAATTTTCAGCTGTCGCCCCCCAGCATCCCGCTATTTACGTCGCCCAACTTCTGGCTTATAAACCGTCCAGTATCAGTGAAAGTACGAGGGCATATCAGACAGTCTGCCCATAATTTTTATTATCCAAAATAAGGTAGACACAGGTAATTACAAATATATGTACTATGCTACGCACCTTACACTATTTTCCCACATGGTCCCCGCACCGGTTCGGGCATTTGTGCCATCGCAGCACTAAATATGAGATGCCCCTGTGGTAGAATTCGTCCGGCTGACTGTGGAACCAGCGTCGGACTGCTGTCTTGGCCTTTTGCGGCCTTTAGCAAACTCACGACACCACCACCGCACACTTCTCAAAGCGAGACACCTTTCCCCATACGCGGGCTGCATTTCCCTGCGGATTTCGATGGGCGTTCGTCCCTTAATTGCTCCACAGAATCCGAATTACACTTCATTGCTAGTACACCGTGGACTTGTGAAGCAACAGCGCCGTGCCGCGACGCTAGTGGCAGATAAGGCCGGGCTGGTCCAATAAAGGTCCACCGCTGGGAAGGGATATTTTGACTTCGCATTTACAGTCGTAATTTGGCTAAAAAAAAAATAGGGTCAAATATTTTCTGATTCGCCCTCGTAAATCAAGTGCTACACGAAGAGTGCAGTTGCAACCTTTTTCGCTTGATAGAACATTTTCCTTTGCACCTGTTGTACAAGATGATACCTGCGACCTTACAGATTGACGAAGCACGGCCAAAAACGAAGAGCTGAGTACAGGTGCGCGACCAGAGTCAAGACAAAAATTTAATCACTTGGCGTGCCCGCATTTTTATTAAGATATACGTGCACCTCCGAACACAGCAAGGCGCCGTTTGTTTACTTTAGGTTTTACAGATGGGCCTATAGGGCTCACTTAAATCGTTCTTAGATGCCATTGGGATTCACCGCCAACCAAGAAACGTGCTTAGCAAATCACCAGCCGGGAGGTGGCCTCATTACTTTGAACGCCGCGCTCGTATTCTGCAATCCTCCATATACGCGAAACCTTGGTGCGTCATTCGTGCGTTCTTTTTTACCTTCGACACGTCGTTTAGCAATCCCTGAGCAAGATTGGCTCTGCGCCTCACTCCGATGTTGCGTGAAATGAATTTGTCTAGGAGAACGCTTAAAGCACACTGCTCCTCGAATCTGTTCTTCCTCGGAGTGTACGTGCACTTTAGATACTTAACCTTTTTCTACCCAGAAAACATTTCCATCCTCTTTGCCACCATCTACTCACTCACCCATCTATGCGTCCGCTCTATCGCCACCAAACTTCCACTGTACCAACACCAAAAATCCAATCTGCCCCCACCAAAATATCACTCTGCCTTCACTCGGCCGCCGCCAAAACCACTCTGCCAACACTGCCACCACCAAACATTCACTCTGCCAACACCAAAAATTCAATTTGCCGCCACCAAACAATCACTCTGCCACCACAACACATCCACTCTGTCAACACCGAACAACTCCTCTGCCGCCACTCTACCACCACCAAATATCCACTCTGCCAACACCAGACATCCAATCCGCCACCACCAAACAACCATTCTGCCAATCCCTGCCGCCGCCAAACATCCACTCCGCTATCACGAAAAATCCACTCTGCCGCCCCCAAACAGCCACTCTGGCGCCACAAACAACCACGCTACCAACACCAAAAATCCAATCTGCCACCGCCAAACAACCACTGTGCCAGTCTTTGCCGCCACCAAACATCTGCTCTGCCATCACCAGAAATCCAATTTGCTGCCACCAAACAACCACTCTGCCAATCTCTGCCGCCACCAAACTCTGCCACCCACACACCACAAAACTTCGATCTCTCAAGAGCAACTTATTTCATTCATATCGGTTCACCGGTTGTCTAGTGATAGTACTTCTGTGTTGCACTGATAATCGAAAATGAAAATCGAAGCTAAAGCCTCCTCTTAAGCATCTACATTTCTAAAACCTCGAGTCTTCCTGTTCGCCCAGTTAAATGGCATAAACGCTAAACTTCACGGCCGCTGAAAGTGGCTTCCTCGGAGCAATATGCGACAGCCACCGATTGCGTTGCAACATGCGTGACGCAAGAAATACGGTTGCTCAACGTTCTTTCGAGAGGCTTAAGCGTATGCTCGTGTTTGCTACACAGACCGCTCACATTTCTTATCGTAAAAAGAAAGGTGTAATTATGCCGAACGGGTAATCGTGTAGCATCGAACGCACGTCATCACTTGGTCATGTGACCTTGTAACATAAGGCTCTTCGTCACGTGACTATGTCACGTGACATGATCACTTGATCGTGTGCTCTAAACGAGCAAAGTCAATTTCGAGGGTGGGCCACCGAAATTTTGGGGGTGGGCCAAGTTAAGGGTGGGAGTGGTTCAGGTCGGTTTTGAACGTTCGAACGTACGTCAACTCAATTTTCGAATTGGACGAAGTTAATCTTGGGTTGGGCCAAGTCAATTTTGGGAGTAAGCCAGGTCGATTTTGAACGTGGGTCAACTGAACTTTCGAACTGCGCAGTCAACTTTTTTGGGGTGTGGGCCACTGCGTCCATCCGACACCGTAGCTGTTCACCATGGGATTTCGCAGTGCGAGCCGCAGCCGGTCCAGCGCCGGGAACATGACGTCATCTCTTGGTCACGTGAGTTTTGGTACCATCGGATGTTAATGCCGAACGCTAGCCTGATCTGTCCCTTCATAGGGCATATAATGCTTTTGCATGAATAGTAATATTAACAATAATGAACTGCAATAAGATTGAGACTTGAGCTAGTTGGTTGAAGTGCATATGAAAACAACACAAAACACAGGAAACACAGAGAAGGACCGCGAAACAAGGTGTTGAACTGGCGACCAATCTTTATTAAAAGCAATGAAAAAAATAATACACACCATGTTTAAACAACGCTCTCGTGGAAAACATGACAGAAAACCAGACAAACATGAAAAAAAAAATAAGCATAATTCAAGGACCCGTGCCCAATATTTCGAACTCGCCGTCAAAAAGCGCGATTGACGGCAAGCAGATACACGTCTTCCTTTTTTTTTTTTCGTATAAAAGGACGCCTCTGTCAGTTCTATCGAGAACTGACCTTTGTTATTGAAACCTTGTGTGCTTTTATGTTTCTTTGCGTTAAATAAATATTATAGTTGCTTCTTCAGCGCCATGTTTCGTGTCCTTCTCTGTGTTGCTTGTGTGGCTTGCGCTGCCGTTCTTATATGAATAAACTGCAAGCTGAGGATAAGCTCTGTTTTCACCATTCGTTAATGGCTACGTCGCACGCTATATGCATCCTTCGAACCAATGCACACGGCAGAAATGTAAACAGCCGAGGCAAATGAACTTCACCGCTGCGAAATTAATCTCGAATTATGACGTCAGATACGTGCGTGCGCACTTGTCCTTGCTAAACCGTGGCTCGCGCAGCTCGCTGCGATTTCGTTAGCATCCTCCATAATTGAGGTTGCTACAGCAGTGGCGCGTTTCTTTCGGATTGCGACTCGACTAGACATGATGATTTCTCCGGCATTCCAAGGTATTTGCTTCAAGGACGCCAACGAGCTTGGCCGATATTCGTAAGTAAACAGGTCCAACAGCCGGGTCCGGTTCGTACATATACATACAAACTTTGAGCATTTGGACCGGCCATCTCAGACATTTTCGCTGATGCTCCAATTTCATGGCGACAGCCGTATAAGAATGACGCTTTCGAGGGGTTCGCAGCGCAGAAATACAAGCGGCCTAAGAAATACAAGAAGTACAAGTGCCCTAAGTGAAATGACTTGCCGTGCAGGCAACAGATGTCTAGGGGGTCAGGCCGTCAAGAGGGAATCTTGGCCCGTCCATAAACGTATTTACAGCTTACGCAACACGGCAGACACACGCACGCCGCGGCGCTCGTGGCACCATCTTGTGAAGCTGACGTCACCTAATGCACACAGCACTACAGTTGCGACGACCTGTAACTATCAGCGGACGCAAACGCGTCGGCATGCACCATTAGCGTACAGTGGATCCTAGTGTTATTTTGTTTATTCAGCGAGAACAACGACGCAACAAAAAACTCGCTTCGTTTTAACTCTTGTAGACCTACTTATCACGAGCGAAAGGTCTGTTTGGCTTGGTTTTGCAAAGACTATGTACACAGTGTTTCATTATTGCACGCTTCCGCGCTTGGTAAGCTTCTCTACAACGTGCTGATCCGGCCTCCCTTTGCACCGGTGTTTCAGCAGCCAACTTTGCCTTTGCTTCAGATTTCGCAGCCTGCCGTTTAGCTATATCTACTGGATGATTGGATTCAGCCTGTCGCTTGCGCTGAAGCGCACGCACAGACAGCCCAGCCGGCGCGCCATCCATGGCGAGACTGCACGATCAAGAGCCGGCGAAGCAGCCGTTAATCTCTCGTCAACGTGGTACCGCAGCGGTGAGGCTCCGAGCGAGCGCTGCTGCGCCGCCTCTCCGCAGCGGATCACGTGGCGTGACGTCACAACTATATACCACACTTGCGCTCCGGCGGCTGAAGGATATTGCGACGCGATAAATGACCCTGCGATACATGGCGTAGTAGAGCTTTCGCTCTAAAAGACAGCCGACTTCCGCGATTCTTTCGGCTCTGAATTCATTCACTGCGATAGCAGCATTCAACCGCTGTGAAGACCACAATCTTATGTTTGCTTGCCCGCTTCACTATCAATTGCGCTCACCCACTGCCGTGGACTGGACAAGTCATTCCAACATAGTTTGTTACACAGTAGCTCACAGGATTCACAGCTGCCAAGTGCTCGATATAGCAGCGCTCCAAGTGCGCAGAAAAATAACTTGCCCTCAAATCTTGCAGTACTTTTGCGTTACACTCGTAGCACATTAGAACGCATTTACCCGTGTACGTGTTTATCTGATTCCGGTGACAGTCTTTCGCCGGCTAAAAATGTTACAAAGTTATCGCTCAACTCGAGGTGCGCGTTCATGCATCGGAACATTCTCGAATCAGATTGCATTCGCGACGCAAATACCGCTGTACATTCTAGAACGTGCGCGATCGCCAGCGAGTATGCTGGAGTGTACGGTGAGTCACGTATAAATCACCAACGCGCTTGACCCAAAGATAAGATTTTGGACGATCGACGACGGTGCTCGCCGCTTTCGTTGCGCGTGAGTGTCACTCGCTTTTTTGAGGCGCAAGTTCACCCATTAACGAGTTAGCTTGAGTCACTGACTGCTGTACCACTTTCTTCCCCATCACTACAACGAGACAAGTATATAAGTGAAATGCAGTAGGAGAAAGCTTCCAAACGCTTCACCTGATGCGCAGTATAAATGTTATCCTAATTTGTACACTTGACAGCGCATATAGTTGTCTAATGTCTTCAAGCCAGAGCCGAATCCTTTATTTCTTACACAAAGCAAACTGCAGGGCCAGTCTCCCCGAGGATACTTGAAAATTCCGTCCAGGGATGATCGTCTCGCACCCATTGCAATTATCAGCGGCGGGCGTGAACGCAGGTCAACAATGTAATATATTAGCTTCCATAAAACCCTGTAAAAATTGTACCCGTATTAACGCGATAGCGTTATGAGGAGGTTTTAAGCTCGGGCCCAATTCCGACGCGGCTATTCAAATACATGTAAAACGCAGAAACGCTTTTCCGAGATAACCCCTGGACCAATTCTAATGAAATTTGTTGCATTTGATAGAGAAAGATAAAGTCTAGTGACTGTGGGAAGCAGAAGTTCGATTTAGGTCCTGAATGTTTTAAAATAACATTTCAAATATTCGAAAGTTCGAAAAAAACAGGAGCACGAAGGAGCGCTTCTATAAACGGCATCCTTTAGATCATTCAAAGCGGACAAATTCAATATGTCAATTTCTATCTTACCTGAATTTGTTACGTTGTGTACAAGGGTTCTGCAAAAGCTGTATTTCCATATTACTATTTTTTTAGATTCATGTGTAACATATCCATATTGCCCGCTTTATGTGTTTTATTAGACGTAATTCACAGAATTGTGATAACATTTTTTATTGGCGAGTTGCACAGTTGTAAACGTGATAGTTTCGTTTTCTGAAAATTTGCGATTTTTGTCAATTTTGAATAAAACAGACGAGCTAGATCGAAAATTCGAAACCAACAGTCACTATATTTTAAGTTTTTTTTTTAATTTTAAATGCCACAGACTTCGTCAAATTTGGTGCAGTGGTTGACGAGAAAAACGAATTCTCCATATACAGCTAAAGCTTCCTCTTAAGTCAAGGAAGCTAAATTTTGGGTAAAGTAGAGTTCAAGGAATTTCCATTTAGGACACAAAATTTCATTCATGTAACTTTATTAGTTTTCCTAATAATGCGGCCGAAAATAAGCAATATTTAGAATTCTGGCATTATTTTTGCCCAGTTTAGCGGGAAGGTAATAAAGCTACGAAGCTGCGCTTTAAAACTAATAAAGTTACATGAATGAAATTTTGTATCCTAAATGAAAATTCCTTGAACTCTACTTTACCCAAAATTTAGCTTCCTTGAGCATGTAGTTGCCGGGCTGTTTACAACAGAAGATTGTAATATTTGGCAATTTTCAAAAGCAATTTATTCAAAAAGTAAAAATTAAAAATTAATTTGCTACGTCTAGGAACTAGATAAATATGTCCTAAAGCTACAGAGCAAGCCGCAATGCAGTAAGTGCGGTAGTTTCTTCTAAATATGGTCACAACTGAGACACAGTTCGCAAAAACCATGTATCTCATGCTTGTTCTTGAACATTTATTTCTAAATCACATTAATCAATTTCCTTATATTATATATAGATGGAATCTACAAGAATTAAGCTTTTTATGGTATATACCACAACTTTATATCCTAAGTAAAAGAGGAGCCACGGTTACTCCAAAAGTACTGAAAACGGGGGGCTCGTGCCGCCGGAGTGGGACCACCGCCTTAAGGGCCCCGTGTCGCAGAAAATCGGTGTCGGCGCCATTGTCTGTTAAGGCTCATTCGCCACTAGGCCGACACATCACCAATTTTGCTCTGCCGACTATTGGCGACAGCAGCTTACAGGACCAAACACACCGTGACCAACGGCCAACAGTCGGCCGACCAAAATCGGCGTCGTGTGGGCCTAGTGCGAATGAGCCTTTAGAGAAAAATAAGCCCGAACCACGCAGGCACTCCGCATGGCGCATAGGCGTTACTGAATTAATTGAATTCCACAAACTAAAATACGTCAAAAAATCGTAAAGTACGGCTTGCGCACAACCTACAGACCCGATAGCGTCAGAGTGTAATTTGAATATACGAGAAAACATAATTCTGTCACGCGGAAACTCAAACACAAACCGCTTTTCCAGCTCCCGCTTGAGGTCATTCTGAGTGGGAGCGGCGCGCCCCGCTCGGTTCCTTGCAACCCCATCCAGATGGCGCTCGCCTCCGCGCATCCGCGCCACCGGCGTCGTCCATCGTGCGGGGGGAATAACCCCCCCCCCCCCCGCCCAAAAAAAAACCGCTAAACTTTGCACTCGATCGCGCAACGCTTCAAACAGCGAAGCTGGGCGATCGTAACCCAGCATTTTCCGGAAATGCGTGCGAACTTTTCATGTTATTACTCATGAAGGTGATAATTTATTTTCGCGCGTCTCGGACGTACGGCCGTCACTGCGCCTTGCATAGCGCACCTTGCAACACCGACACCACGTTGCAATGCTGACACCGCGTTCTACCACGTTGCAATGCCTAGAGCACTGCACGGGCCGACTTTTTCAGCCCGGGCCCGGCCCGGGCCCGTTTTTACGTTGGGCGGCCCGCCCGAGCCCGATCAAAACTTTTATGGCGAGACCCGGGCCCGGCCCGGGCCCGGAAATAATCTACGTTACCCGCCCGGCCCGGCTCGCCATCCCTTTACCTTAGGCCCGAGCCCGGCCCGAGCCCGACTCGAAACCGGCCCGAACCCGGCCCGAGACCGAAAAATAATGCTTTTCAGAGTTGAGCCGCCCGAGAATAACTCGCTGCACGTTACATGCACACCACCAGAAAGCCCGAGCCCGGCCCGGGCCCGCGTCAAAAAACCCGAGCCCGGCCCGGGCCCGGATCAAAAAGCCCATGCCGTGCCCGAGCCCGGCCCGAGCCCGTGAAAAAACTGTTCTACCCGGCCCGGCCCGGCCCACGGGCCGGTCCGGGCCCGGGCTTTCGGGTAAGCCCGAGCCCGTGCAGTGCTCTAGCAATGCCGACAACGCATTCCAGGAGACCCGCTCCGTGTAAAGCCCCTGGAAAAAAATTTTAGCTTCGTGAATGCATCTCTCTCTCGCTCTCATTTTCTTTATCTCGCTCCCGAGCATAGCGCGCAAAACCTCTTCACCTTGCAAAGCACGAGCGTGCGAACGCACCAGCTGTGGACGAAGACGACGACGCTCGAAGGCAATCATATTGTTCGCATAAATGTATGTTCTGCAAGCGTGGTTGTATAGCCTAGTGGTTACGACGCTCGCCTTGGGACCGTGCGTACGTGGGCTCGAATCCCGCCTTTGCAAACAACGTTTTTATTTCTTGATAGTTTCTTGATGCGAACCACAAATTACGGCTGGCTCAAAACAGCTTCGCTGTTCAAAAAGAACCAGAAAGCTCGCCTTCGCGCATAGCGTTCGCCGCCAACGTTTACATGTAAACATTACGGTTATATAGGCTGCAGTTGCCGGGAAGCGTGAGAAGCAGTCAGGAATCTGAGTGCTATGGCGTTCCTCTCTTAAAGGCAAAGCTTAAGCGTCCTCCAAGATTTTTGTAAAGAAAGTCCCGCAGTGTTGCAAAAGGTGTACATTTACATGGTATACATATATGTTATGTTTTGTTACCGCCTTACGGTATTCAAGGCGATAACGATGCTACTACCGGCATACGTGAACAGTCCAAATGAATGTTAGCATTATTGAAACACAGGAATCCTGTACAAATGAATGAACAACCAATTTTCATGGTACATCGTGAAAACCAGTTTATAAACAAACAACTCCCGGTGTCCACCGATTAGTATTTCAATTTTTATATTATGGTTAGGTACAGGTGCACCGTCTAAGAGTCAAGGCCAGCAAGGTGAAGAACTTGCCAAGCGACATAAAATGCGTGTGGCTGAAATGAATTCCAAGGACCGAGGTGGCCTTGCCACAACATTGTAAAAATACAAGAATTAAACTAGGATAATTTATTTAAAAACATGGTGACAAATATTAAGCACATAGATGTGTCAGCATGTCACACAAACAAGGCCGTACCTCAACCAATGTAAACAGCAGTAAATAAAGACCACTAGATCATCCCCGATATTGGTAGCTAATTTGAGCTTTTTTTGCGCTACATACCAGTGTTCACCGCATTACCATGGCAGATCCAGCTGTCTACCTGATAAAGGACCAGTCCGCTGAAGGACGGTGAAGCGAGCGAATGAAGCGTACCTACGTCCCTTTGGCCATCTGCGACGTGTCACGCTGAATGCCACCTGTTATCGTAAGATCATCAAAACTATGCGTTAGCGACGTGTTCAGTCAGTGCTTGAGAAAACCCGCATTAGAAAACGAAACGCTCGTGGTGCTTCAGCTGTTCAGCTGAGCCAAACTGTTACGAGGTTACCCACATAGCATTATTACCCGTATTATATCGCAACCTTTTACTGTGACAGTAGTTTAAAGCTAGAAACAGATTGGCTTTAACTAGCCGTCCGTCAGTTCTCTCCGTCAGTCAATGATCGATTGGGAGCTGGACGAGCAATAAATGACAACCATTCCATGCATCTTCCGGTGACCCTGTGGTATATATAGGTCTCCGCGCCACGCCACGCTGTCAAGCCATCGCAGACATGCCATCACAGTCATGTCGCCGCCGTCCTGCAGACTCGGAGTGGCACATATACAGGGTGTTTCAGCGAACACTTTCAAAATTTATTTAAGGTTGCCTGTGGCAGATAGCGCAATACTAGTTAATGAGCTGGTCTACTCGAAGAGGCGGACATGCACAAAAAATTGAAATGCATAATCGACTAATCAACAAAAATTCACTAATGAAGTTTTTAACTAATTACCTGATGGTCCATATTGCAATTTACAAATTCTAGCTGTGGAGTTCGCAAGGCGGATCTTGGAATTAATTCTCAGGATGATACCAGTTTCGAGATAATAATTCCCGAACTTTGCGGTGACAACGACGTAGTTACTACAACGACGTAGCACTCCGCTCCCGTACACCTGCGTAACGTGGTATACCCGGACACGAGGGACTAGAGGGGAACGAAGCGGCCCACGCCGCTGCCCGCGAGCACGTTAGCCGGGCTCCCCTCGCCCCACACGCCCTCCGACCCGGCGGCAGAAGAGGTGGAAGCCGTACCCAACAACTATTCGGCGATATTGCAACACTACAGGCTCGAGCGCCGCGTGTACCCTCCACCCCACCCAAACCTCGGCAAAGAAGAAAGCGTGTTCCTCAGACGCCTACAAAGTAATACTCACGGAACTATAATGCACCGCCTCTACCCGACGCTCCACAGCTACCTCTGCCCACTCTGCAACGTTCCCGACGCCCTGGCACACTTGCTCTTGGAATGCCCGTGGCATGAAGATAGCGAAATGCAGCCGGAAATGGACGCTAACCGAGCACCACAAGCAAACGAAGACCACCTATTCGAAACGTGGGAGGCCAAGCTCGCCCTCGGGGACCTGGAAGACCAACGACAACTCGTCGCCAGGGCCAAGAGGGCAGCCGAAGCCAGAGGGTTCCTGGACTAAGGAACCTTCCCACCTCAGGGTGATACCGGGCTTCGCTCGGGACACTGTTTCAAGAATAAACGTTTCTCTCTCTCTCTCTCTCTCTCTCTTCTTGCGGTGACACATAGATAGATAGATAGATAGATAGATAGATAGATAGATAGATAGATAGATAGATAGATAGATAGATAGATAGATAGATAGATAGATAGATAGATAGATAGATAGATAGATAGATAGATAGATAGATAGATAGATAGATAGATAGATAGATAGATACTGTCAAAGTAGCAAATGTTCGCTAAGAAATTCTTCGCATTTAAAATAAATAACATTTCATCTTCAAGCTGTCCCTGCACAGTTCTTTACAATTACATATTACTCAAATCAGTGCAGTGGTTGCTTTATAGGCCACTGCTTCTGTGTTTGGCGCGTAATCGGATTCATAAATTATATGTTGGTCAGAGTTCCTCCAGGAAGACCAGCTGACGTGCCACACGTGCTGTCGCGTGCCAAATATTGACAGAGGGGCTCGGGGGGGGATTCCCCGTAGGAAGCGTTCCGGCGTACATAGCGCTTTCCTTTGTCAGCGCGTGTTGGTCACCGGCGCGGTTGTTGAGCGCCGCTATATTTAGGTGGGCCTAGCCCCATCGCGGAACCCGCAGGCGACGTGACCAATTCGTAAACAGCTCGCAAAACGCAATGTCGCGAATACGTAATGCATGCGAGCGTCCGCCTTCTTGCGATTTCATACGTACGTACACGCCTGGCGCAGCAAACAGCGGTTATCTATGCCGCGCCTATACATTTTATATGACCCGCAGAAGAGCACGTTGGGTGGCCGGGAGCTCTTTTTCGAACGGCCTTGCGGCGTGGGGCAAGCGCTTTGCGGCGATTCGCGAGGCCGTCGATGCGGACGGTGGTGGGTTTACCCTTTCCAGTCTGGCGGCAACAGGCTTGGTATGCCGCGTACAGGGCGGAAGCAGGCGAGCAAGAGAATTGAGACGGCGAAAGGCAACGTACCAAGCGAGAGACAAGATAACAGGCATAGATGGCTGACTCTGAGGTCAGTCGACGCACGTGTAACGCTTACACGTTCCGGATCATGCACGTGCCGTCTTTTGTTCTTTGCTTCGCGAAGGAATAGGCGTGCACGTTAGGTTAGGCAAATGGTGTCGCGGCAGGATGTATGCCGAGTCTCTCGTACCCCTTATGGATAACTGCTGGCCTCGAGGAAAAGGAGAGAACAGGAAAGAAGGAAGAACGGGGTGGGGGGGGAAGGGTACGGATTACGCCCGGTTTGCTACCCACCTATACACTAAATTAGAGAAATAGGGAAGAGAGAGAGAGAGAAAACGCCGGCTACTTACACGCATGGTTCTGTCCTATTTCCTATATACAAAGAGGGTTGTGGAAAAACTGGGGTAGAAAGTACGTCGGCTACTCCAATGCCCTGTTCGCAGGCAAAAAGTAACCCAGTGAAAATAAAGTCATAATAAAAACGAAAACTAGAACGAAAACTTAACAAGGCTAGTTGCATTAGACGACTCTACAATTCTCTCGAACATTAACCTAATGTCTAACATCGACACGTGCTAGGGCCGCTGTTATAACCCTTCCAACATACCCTGAAACGAGGCTTCACCTGCTCGTAGCACATGGCTAAGTACCGCGATTACCATCCTGGAACAGCGTCCTCAGGCTCAGTTGTCACTTCACCTGTCCAAGAAATGTTCATGCAGAAATGCCTCATGTCTGGTCGGGATAATATAAACATAAATTCCGCTGCGTCAATATCGATGCTTCTCATCTGAAACATCACATTTACGAGAACCAATTTCTGCATCATTTTCACAGTTCCATGATAAGTATGAATTTTCACTACAGTGCCGACACGAACACCTTCGCTATTTACCTAACACTTGTTGACTATGGTAACAGAAGCTCCTCTAAAATGCCTTGATGCTCTGTTCGTTGATCGTCAGTGTTGCGTGAAGTATATTGGATCTTATGCAATGCACAGCCATACTTGGTATTGAAAGGCCCTGTTGTTTACCCTGGCTTGCTTCATTCGTAGTGATATCCATTGGGAAGGCAGCCAAGGATTGTGTCAGCTGAGATGTTGCCGACAGCTGTTGTGTGTTCAGCATTCAACCGCGGTTGGCTCGTTCTTGTGTCCCGGTATGGCCATTTGAGCGTTGGTTCTCCACATAAACATTCTTCAATACAATACGACGTCTTCGACTGAATTCGGAGCTCTCACTTGAACTTTCTTTCCCTCCTCTCAAGTCATGCCTTTGAGAATTAAGGCCATCACCGATGGTTCTGGTGCATCGGGATCTTCTCTTTTCAAGTACTCTAGCAAACTGCCAGATCAGTGGTTATAGAAAAATGCCTTGTCCCAACGCTCTACTCAGTTGGTCTCAAATGCCTTCGTAAAACTTAGGTGTCATGCATTCCAAGGATCACTTGCATGGTCAATGATAAGTACTTCGTACCACTTCCGTGAATTTCCTGCAAGTACAGTGGCAAGGTTTTCACACGAACTTTGGCATGGTTCTATACATTATTTTCACAAGCATATTCATAAAACCTTATCCAAGTAGTAGTAGTAGTAGTAGTAGTAGTAGTAGTAGTAGTAGTAGTAGTAGTAGTAGTAGTAGTAGTAGTAGTAGTAGTAGTAGTAGTAGTAGTAGTAGCAGAAAACTTTATTTGATGTTTTGAAACGACGTACGTCCCAGAGGGACTTACCCAAGATATGGAGAAGTCGACTAACCATCGAAACAGTCCGCTTGCACAAGCGTCTTGCACTCTTTCCGTGAGTCCTCCAACCCCGCACTCAACAGTTCCACGATATGCTTCTGGTGTTCTAACTGTGAGGCGTGTAAGAGTACGTAGCATCTCTTTCACTGTGGTCGACCTTGCTGCTTCGGCTGAAGTTTGAGCATTCAACGTTTCGTGAGCGATAGGCCGCTGTATTAGAGTGTAAAAATATTTCACCTTCATTTCCACGTTCACCGTATCTCGTGACGAGCTCCGTCCGAGTCATCTCTGTCGTTTTAGTGGCGAAGTTCAACCATTCGGAAGCTCTAGAATGTCCGTCGAGGCCGACCAGTTCTTCCTCTTAAAGCGATAGCTCTCCACGCAGGCCTTTCTGTCGATCTAAGAAAACGTCAGTTGAACCCGCATATATATATATATATATATATATATATATATATATATATATATATATATATATATATATATATATATATATATATATAGTTCGTTCTTCCACTGCGGCAAATATAATATTTTCAAGCGAAGCTTGTATTGGTGGCGTTGTCGTCACGCAAAAACTCATACCCGCATTGCATATGCGGGTATGAGCCAGGGATATGGGGGTATGAGCCAGGGATATGGGGGTATGAGCCAGGGACAAGAAAGAAAGAAATGAAGGAAGAAAGAGCAGGTGCGGGGGAAGCTGCGGCAGCGCCGAATCACCTGACGCCCGCGACCAATCAGGGTCGTTTGGTGTGTCGCGGGGAGGGAAAGGGAAGGAAAGGGGGTTGGCGCGCCCTCCGCCGGTTTTCCCTCACCTCAAATCAGTTTCGGCACCGTATGGGAAGGCCGCGCGTGGTGCGTTCCGCCGCGGAGCAGGCTGCGTTTGAGCAATGGCGCCGCGAACGCGCTCGGGAAAGGGCTCGTCGTCGACGTGCCGATTCTAGCGTGAGGGCTTCCGAAGCCCAGGCGAAACGTCAGCGAAGAGCCGGGGACTCCGAGTTGCGGGAGCCCGACGTTAAGGCCAAATGCCAGCGAATAGCCGCCGATCCCGAGTTGCGGGAGCGCGATATTGAGGACAAACAACAGCGTCATCTTGCCCTCCAGGAACCCGACAACGCTAGCGCCAACTTCCTCGGTGCGACGGCCAGGTTTCAACGCGAGTTTTTCAACCGGAACTTCGGTGCCAGAGTGCGTGTGACCGGTTGTGGTTCGAGCACAACGTGGTACTCGTCAATGCAATCCGTTCCGAGGAACATCGAAGAAACAACAAGCTTCGCTTACCACTATTTCCGCGACAGGGGAGGGGCTACTGTTTTTTTTTTCCTAAAAAGGAGCCATACTTCTATCGGATGTCATGATTACTGTTGGCCCTCTGTCACTGACTCACTGCCTCTAACTTCCTCGTCCGCATTCTTCGGCTTTCTTCCTTCACGTCTCCCGATTTTTGAATCGTGTGTGTGTGTGTGTGTGTGTGTGTGTGTGTGTGTGTGTGTGTGTGTGTGTGTGTGTGTGTGTGTGTGTGTGTGTGTGTGTGTGTGTGTGTGTGTGTGTGTGTGTGTGTGTGTGTGTGTGTGTGTGTGTGTGTGTGTGTGTGTGTGTGTGTGTGTGTGTGTGTGTGTGTGTGTGTGTGTACCGATAGTACGTTTGTAGGCGACACCGATAGTGCGTTGAGTAGTTGACCGCTAGTACGTCAAGCGATTATGCTGAGGCACATAATTAGCGGAATGACAAGGCAAGGTGAGTCCACGGAGAGACTATACCCGGGGCACTAGAAATTTCACGAATACCATCGCTAAGTCAAGCTGGAAACGGCAGCACGGTTCGCGTAATGAAGAGCAGAAAATTCATTATCGACAACAAGGCCAAAGACGCAAACTCGTAAAGACGTTGGTGGTGGCTGAACTAAGCGAGGACTGCACAGGAAAAACCGAGAGACCGCCCTCGAGGAAGATCTCAAAAATGGCACGAAATTGTTATAAGTAGGTAAACGAAGGAAGCGAACCAGGAAGAGAAACTCATCAAAAACAACGGCCCGTATATAAGCGGGAAAACCTACAAGTGCGCGAGAAAAAGAAAACGGTGTCCGTCGCCAAAATATGCAAAGAGAAGCTTAGGGAGGCAAGAAAGAAACACGCCACTCGCAAACAAGGAAGCCGTGTCAGACATATGCACGTCATGGGTGGGACACATAACACCTGATAGTAGTTTCCAAGGTTCGTAAGCATGACTGAAATTGCGGGCCAGGCCCGCTGCCGTCACACACACGGCAGCACGCTCGAAGCACTCACTACGCTTTGGGTGAAGGAGCCACACGCTAAGGCTAAGGACTTCAACAGCTTGATGGAAGGGGCAATTCTTGAGATTGAAACAACTCCGTGACTCAAATGAAAGCTATCCTGCAAAAGCCCACAAGTTAACTTCTCCGACGGGACACACGTAACCCCTTCCCCGTGTATCTGCTTCCTCCCCGTAACATTTCCCGGAAGGAGGAAGTTTGTGTTCGGAGGTTCTGGCTGGGCTGGCTCTGACGCCCGCTGTCACCTGCGCCTGGGGTTGCAAGTGACAACCGTACAACGTGTCTTAAGTGCACGGCACCTGTGTCTATGGCGGGAAGTCGTCATCTCTTGCGGCTGTGTCCTAGTACTATAAAGACTTCAAGTACAAGATGCTTAGGTAGGCCAAGCTAAGGCATGACGTTACCCATTGGATAACGGACACCAAGTGCGCTAATTCATTGCGGCAGTACCTGCATCTGACAGGGATGGATGCATTTATCTGACGCATTTTGCTAATTGTTTGGTACGTATGCCTTGCGGCAAGTACACCAAATAAAACAAACAATAAAAATCTCAGCTGAAAGATTCATCGCGAAGGTGCGTGTGCCCTGGTGTAAACTCTAAAGTCTAAGAACTGCGACCTCGTAAGAGTAAAACAACAAGAACGCGCGAGATAATTGCTGATATCTAAAAAAGAATTACGTAGAATTCTCTCAGGGAGTTATCTGAAAGATTCGTAAGCATTTAGCAGTAATGACGTGGTGTTGAGTGCTCACGCTCAACACTGCTGGTAATCCTACTACTGCTCAGCGGCTGTGGTTGTCTAGGCGCCATTACGGTATATGCGACAGCGTTGCGGCGACACGCACTTTTTCGGAAGGCGGCGCAAAGTGAACTGATGAAGCAAGCAAACTATTGCATGTGGCTGCGCCAGGTGCGCTGACGACGTTCCGATCCGAAGCCACGGCTGCTCCACAGTTCTGGCTTACTAAAGGTGTGCCTAGTGCGTGCCTCATTGCACACGTCACATGGTCACAGAAACGCGCTTGTGCCGCTGCTCGTGCGTTCGTCGTTGTCTTCTTCCACAGCCGGTGAAAACATTGTTGCTGGCTCATCTTGAAAGCGATCGTCTTACGCGAAGGACGGACGGACGCTCGGACAGTTTCCTCACTTGGGTAGCCATAGAAATGCTTACGCATTGAAAACGCGCTGCTTGGCTAGGTGGCTTATGATCCGGGGCCCTAAACCATCCCCCGGTTACGTCAAGCGAATCTGTAAGATCCTCAGGGCAGAGCTTTGGTGGCCATTGCGGATGTTCTATGATTGCTTCCGTGTGTTTTGTTACGCGCACCACTCACACTGGATGGCTGAGGCGCAGCAGCAATCTTTTCGTCCACTGGCAGTACAGACCACAGAGTTTGGTTGGCGTCGGTCCTGTCCTTAACCTCATATTTCTTAAATTAAATTAAGGGGTTTTACGTGCCAAAACCACGATCTGATTATGAGGCACGCCGTAGTGGCGGACTCCGGAAATTTGGACCGCCTGGGGCTCTTTAACGTGCACCTAAATCTAAGTACACGGGCGTTTTCGCATTTCGCCCCCATCGAAATGCGGCCGCCGTGGCGGGGATTCGATCCCGCGACCTCGTGCTCAGCAGCCCAACACCATAGATACTGAGCAACCACGGCGGGTCCTCATATTTCTTGCTCAATTCTTCTGTTTAGGCCGCGAGACTATAAAACAGCTTAGCCCGTCTGCAGGTGCACGTTGTCCCGCTCCAATTCGCCTCTTCTCATGACTATTATTCCCTTGCGCTGTCGTTCACTATATATGTACATGGATGTTGCATAAAGCCTTAATATTCGGAAACAGAGAAACAGACACGGCTGTGGCCCCATGCAAGCATACGACTGCGAATAAAGATGCATGAAGTACGAAAGAGTCGTTATTCCAAGGCTGCAGGAGCAACCACTTGTGTACGGCTTCAAGTATTTACAGAGAGCATTTCATCTCGGCACTATGGCGCTACTGCCAAAAGGCCGCAGGCGAACACCGTCGCCATTCTGCATCAACGAACTCGTTTACAAACAATGCCATCAACCACATTCTATGAGCAGCCATTAACTCATTGCCTTCTCGGCTTGACATTAAAACAAGAAAAACCCACACGCTTACTCCATGGAACCTTTCCAAAACGGCAGCTGCTATGGTATCATATGGCGACCATAAATCACTCACTGAAGAGCGATGGCATTCGAATGTGGGCACGGAGCAGAGCGAATGTTTTTAATGGAGTGCAATTGATGACTCGCCGACACTCCTCGTCCGTAACGGCAGATCATGCCGTGATCATGCATAATCCACGACGATAACACTTCAGCTATTTCGATTCAAGCCAACCAACCAAGGGGACATTAACCTCTGTAACCTCTGACCTCTTTGCCGTTGCGCAACCAAGGATACTGGCAGATATAGATGCCTATTAGCTAGAACGCCTGCTGCAGCGGCCGCCTGACGCGTGCCCGTGTCCAGCGCCTCAATCACCTTCGAAGATTTACGCATTCTTGGTCCATACCTCCCCCTCTCACCGCCACGCCTCCGCGGACCCTTCCGCGTTGACCCTTCCTGGGAGACGGACTCTCGTGAGCGCACGTTAATTATTTCGCACTCCAGCGGTTGCGAGCCAAATCGAGCCGGACGTCCCATGAGAAGACGCGCCGCGGAGAGTGCGTGAGGCATTTAATTACCTCAAGGCACGTGTCGAGAAGCCCAGCCAGGTTCCGGAACGGGACAGAGAGAGAGAGAGAGAGAAAGAGGGGGTGGGGTGGGGGGGGGGGGCGAGAGGTTACCCGAGACAAACACGCACGTTTCCACCCCCCCCCCCCTCCGTACTCGTGGCCAGATTGGATCGCAGTGGATGAAGCACTACAGGTGGCGCTGATGTGAGCGCCTCGACTCAAACGGGAAAACCACGAACATGTCTCTATCTGGCCGAGAAACGTTGCGATGACGTCAGTGAGCGCCTGTCAACGATTGTTTCGATCCCAAGGAAGATATTCAAGCGGCCGTGTCCTCCGCCTCCATAGCTTCCTGCCAAAAATTGCTTGAAGATACCCTACTCTCTAGTCGTATCAACGGGAGTTGCAAGCATGCCGGGTCAGCCAGCATGGGAATAAAAGTTAATATACATCTAGTGCCTAAATTTCATCCTCCTGACTTTTTAAACGGCTTTGTGACTTTAGAAGCTGATCATTTTCAGCAAAACATTGAGTTACAAATGCCCGATTCGCAGTTAACATGTACGTGCACAACTGCGTTCACACACACAAAAAAAAAGGCCTAGTAAACAAAGCCTCAAGCACGAAGACTAGACAAATCCATATATTAACCGTCATTCTCATGACGGCTGAACAATCGCAGTGCCGGTGTTCCGGCCAGAAGTTACAGTAGGAATCTGTGCGATGCGGTATACTGCGGGTTGTGCTGGTGGAAGGCGCCTCGACTCTAACGGGAAACCCGCTATCGCCTCCGTCTTTGCCCAAGCGACGTCGCAATAACGTGAGCGCTGGCGTGTCCACGCTTGCTTGGCTTTTGCGGGCGATCTTGGAGCGCCCGCGTCCTCCCTTCATCTGGCCCCATCGAAGCGCCGGACGCTGCGGGGCCATATATTGCCGAAGGCAAACGCAATCGCCATTAGACGACGACGACGACTACGCATTGCGCAATCGCGTGTAACGCTGGCACACCGCGACGCAAATACAAGTTAACGTGCGCAGTGCATAAACAACCTATTATAACCAAGGCAGCGCAATGTATTCGATGTGCGTGGAATATAGCGTGAAGCACAAGCCATATCCTGTAGATGCAAATCCCTGCCCGTGGGCCTCCTTCAGCCACGTTGCACACCTGAGCGGCGGTATTGCGCCTGGTGACTGACACAGCTGGATATCTAAATTGTGTCAATGCGGTGATTCGATGCTTGCTTCGTTTGCGCAATCGAGCGGCCCCGGTATTTCGAGACCTTCGGTGCTGAAACGCACCTAAAGCACGCGACGTATACGGGCTCTGCTATATGCCTAGATCGTAAACAGAGAATGCTTGGCAAGGTTTAGGCTGGCATTGCGAATCGCTCTGCTCACAGCGTACACGACGGACATAACAAACGTGCTAAGACAGGCACAAGACAGCGAAGATCCCACCACGGAGTTAGAGCTTATCGTTGGGCAAAGAGTGACACCGTAGAGTAGAGCACCAGATTTTATAACATATGAAATTATTCAAAGTGCGCACAAAACGTGTGTGTGTGTGTGTGTGTGTGTGCGTGGGTGCGTGCGTGCGCGCGTGCGTGCGCGCGTGCGTTCGCGCGCGCTGTTCCAACCAATTCCTTGCGTTAGTCTTGTTCGCGCTCGTAACTATGTCACAGCAACTGCATTAACACCAACTATCCCAACTTTCTTCGTTCATTTCTTACTAGTCAGCACGAAGCCAGCGATGATATATATAGTCAGTTGATTTACGCGCGGTGAGATTAAACAAAAGTTATCCGCCAATGTGGTCCTGTGATTTTTATGTTCCACTACAAGCAGGAAGTCACGTGTTCGACTCACGGCGGTGGTGTTCGGGTACTGGGGGAGTGCAGAAACGCTGATCTGCTATGTTCTCAGTTTTTAAAAAAGAAGTAGCAGTTTCGCCCGGACGGCGAATCCTCGATTGAGATAGCAAATTAGTAGACAGCTATACGAAGTAAAGATAGCAGCTTTATCGGTCGTATAAATTTGTAAACATTTACCTAATGACCGAATTAACAAGCAAGGTCACGCGGAGGTAAACATGAACACATCTCGCTCGATGACCCGCAGCAACTCGCCGTCAAAACGCCGGAGTGAGGAAGCGCGTCAGCAGCAGCGAGCGAATTTACCTTCGTGCTGTGTCTCGCTTCAGCGCGAACTGAACGTCGAAAGCACATGCGCATACGAAGCTACCGGCCGTCGGCGTACTTCGTCCACATCGCAGATCGCTTTTAAGATGAGGCCCGCGCGGGTGCGCACTTTGTCCACGTCGCAGATCGCTTTGAAGATACGAAGCCCGCGCGGCCGCGCCGTAAGCAGCAGCCGTCCGAGTATTACCTCCCCCCCCCGTGCATCGCTCGCGACAGCAGCAGACGGCGCGCTTCCGTTCCGCCTTCGTCCCTCGCGCACGCTAGATTGAGCCGCGAGCGTCGGCTCTGCTCGCGCGCTTTCACTCGCACATGGATCATACGGCGTGCGGCGACGGTGTTATCGCCCTTGGACTTTATACGGAACATCACGGCGACGGCGGAAATGCGCTTGAAGTGTCCATATAACTGCTATCGCAACAAAACGCGTAAAGTACGACTCACACACAAGCTGCAGACATTTTTACTTCAGATGTTTCTTCGAATACGAAAAAACAAATATGTTATGCGGATGCTGAAAGACAAAGCCCTTTTCCAGCTGCCGTTTGAGGTCTGTGCGAGTGCACGCGGCCGCTAGGTTGGCTAGACGGCGGTACCATTTTCGGACAACGTTTGCCATAGCGTCGATTACGGTCGCAGCACACGCTGTGCAATAGATGCAATGGGGAGAGCGCCCACGCATCAAGGACCGATACAGCGTGTGCACACGTTCGTCACGCGCGCACGCACTTGTGCTAAAGTGCACCATAGTGCAGCATACATCGTCATTCTTGTAGGCCTACCGCCTAGCGCAAGTGCATTATTGAACTAATTGTATTTGTGAAAGTAAAATGCGTCAGAAAATTCGTAATACGACTTGCACGCAGCCTGCTGACATGATAGCATCGGATTGTAATTCGAATATACAAGACATAATTCTGTTACACGGAAACGCAAAACACAAAGCCCCCAGCTGTCGTTTAAGTCTAGCGCTCAGTCGTGTCCACGGTGTAAGATATATACTCGTGTATATCTTACACCGTGGTCCTGTCCCACCTTTTTTTTTTTTTTCGTTAGTCTTGTTCACGCTAGTAACTATGTCACAGCGACTAGTAAGATTTGTGGTATGTTTAACGGTACCGAACCATTAGACTTCAGCTGTACATTTCTGGGTCTACCAGAATTCCGTCCGAATCCCCTACTGCAGTGGACACGAGCACAAACGTGACTTGATCGCTGCATGACGCAGAGGAGTGCAGCCGGTCGAGGCCAGGCAATATGCTAGCATAACGAAACGCAGCTCTACAAAGAACATCGCAGATGCGCTCCCTTAAGTTACAGCGGGCAGGTAGTCCGATGAATCGATCGCATAGAGAGATTGTACAGCTGCCAAAGAACCCACTTGGAGTATATGTATATCGACACCTAAGCAGCGCGGTGCAGATGTCAAACCAAAAGGGTCATTGCGATCATGCAATGTATTTCTGCAGCTTTCCATCTGCAGAACAGCGGCGCCAGCGCGACCGAGAATCAATCTCATGTCCTCGAACCTGACGGCAGAGCCCCGTGTAACTGGTCACCCAAAGACGACACGCTTTTAAAGGAGCAGTGTCGATTAAGAACAGCGCAGTAGTATAACATCGCGCATAGAAACGACATCTCAAGACGCCTGATGAAAACAGAAAAAAAAAATAAAGACCAGCAAAACATGTTCAAAAACTCGTCGCTGTCAAGGCGAAGATAACGGTCGCCGCTGCAGGCGTAATTTCCCGCTCGTTGTCGCTGTTAATTCTAAGAGTGACACAGAACTCGTACATTAAAATGTTTATGTAGTTACTTTGTTTATACATAGAAAGCGAGCGCTCGCCGGATAGAGCTATATATACCGGTTCAGTCGCTGACCCAAGCGCGTCAGTGCAACCTGCTACGCACTCTTTGGTGCAGCCTCATATAATCAATCTAAGTGACCCTCATTAAATATTCCCAAATGACCATATGGACGTCCCTCATACAAAAATAGGCATGTTCCTATACGGGCTGTCCAGTCTAACTTTAGCCAAGCTGTTCAATGGAGATAAAAATACTTTAAAAACCCGGTGCGAGATACGATCTTAAGGCCTACGATGTTCGGTCGTCAGACTTCTGACGACCAAACGCCGTAGATTTTATAACTACATCTGACACCATGCTTTTCGAATCTTTTCGTTGAACAGCTTAGATAACATAAGCTGGGACATACAGGGCAAGCCCCCTATCATGTCTAATACGATTATATCTACATATCACATATAAAGTCTATGTGTTCCCATATATTAAATGGGGACTTCATATGAAAAACGACCCGCCGGGGTGGCTCAGTCAGCTAAGGCACTGCGCTGCTGAGCACGAGGTCGCGGGATCGAATCCCGGCCCCGGCGGCCGCATTTCGATGGAGGCGAAAGCCAAAACGCCCGTATGCTTGCGTTGTAGTGCACGTTAAAGAACCCCAGGTGGTGAAAATTAATCCGAAGCCCTCCACTACGGCATGCCTCATAATCAGAACTGGTTTAGGCACGTAAAACCCCCAGAAAGAAGAAGAACATATGAAAAAATGGCACAGTTTCGCCCTAAGGGCGAAGCAATGAATGCGATAGCAACACAACAATGTCATACGAAGTAAGGTGAGCGGCTTTGGTAGCAATATGAATTGTAGTAAACATGAGCTGATTAAGTAAGCAGGTGTGCTGCGGCGTAAGTAGACCGACATGAAGAGAGACTCGATGACCACGAGAAGGCGCGTGTGAAACGGTGGTGTTGATGAGAAGCGCTTCCCGTGGGCAGCGCGCGTGCGAAGGGACACACCTGTAGCGCTGCACTGCCGATCCGGGCAGCATTGCATGTGTAGCGTGCGTTGGAAAATGTGGCCCGACTATTACTAAACTAACTGTGGTGTGAGCGCGCACAAACAAACATGAATAGATCACACTGAATGACTGCAGACGACTGTCAAAACGCTGGCAGCAAGCGCATATACGCCGCAGCGGGCGAAGGTACGTGCGGTCTATCGCTTCAACGGAAACTGAGCGGCGAATGCACAGCGCATAAAGGTCAGAGCCGTGTGGAGATAAGAGACGGTGCGAGCGAGTGACGAGCGCGGTTGTTGGCAGAGTAGAAATGCGCCCCCCCCCCTCCCTCCGGCGCTCGCTTCCCGCTTCCTTGCTTGCGCGTGGAAGATTGAGTGCGTTCGCTCTCTGTGACAGCGTGCGTCCCCGCACGCTTCCGCTCGGGCATACGGCGCGCGGCGAAGATTTTATCTATACGGAACCTCACGGCGACGACGACGGCGACGCCGACGGCAGAAATCCGGTGGAAGTGTCCATATAATTGCTATCGCAATAAAACGCGTTTGCGACCCTATGATATATTATTGCGATAGCAATTATATGGACACTTCAGCCGGATTTCTGCCGTCGGCGTCGCCGTCGCCGTGAGGTTCCGTATAGATAAAATCTTCACCGCGCGCCGTATGGCCGAGCTTCCGGGAAGCGTGCGGGGACGCGCGCTATCACGGAGAGCGAACGCACTCAATCTCCCTCGCGCAAGCAACGAAGCGGGAAGCCAGCGCCATGGGAGCGGGGAGAGGAGGGAGGGGTGGCATTTCTACTCCGAAAACAAACGCGCTCGTCGCTCGACCGCGCCGTCTCTTATCTCTCCCACGCGCAAGCAAGGAAGCAGGAAGCCAGCGCCGGAGGGAGCGGGGGGGGGGGGGGGGGGGGGGCACTTATACTCTGCCAACAACCGCGCTCGCCGCTCGCCGCACCGTCTCTTAGCTCCACACGGCTCTGGCCTTTATGCACTGTGCATTCGCCGCTCAGTTTCTGTTGAAGCGATAGACCGCACGTACCTTCGCCCGCTGCAGCGTACGGGCTTGCTGCCAGCGTTTTGTCAGTCGTCTGCAGTCATTCAGTGTGATCTATTCATGTTTGTTTGTGGGCGCTCACACCACGCTTGTTCATTCAGTTAGTAATAGTCGGGCCACATTTTCCAAAGCACGCTACACATGTAATGCTGCCCGGATCGGCAGTGCAGCGCTACAGGTGTGTCCCTTCGCACGCGCGCTGCCCACGGGAAGCGCTTCTCATCAACACCACCGTTTCACACGCGCCTTCTCGTGGTCATCGAGTCTCTCTTCATGTCGGTCTACTTACGCCGTAGCACACCTGCTTACTTAATCAGCTCATGTTTACTACAATTCATATTGCTACCAAAGCCGCTCACCTTACTTCGTATGACATTGCTGTGTTGCTATCGCATTCATTGCTTCGCTCTTAGGGCGAAACTGTGACATTTTTTTATTTATTTGAAGAATTTAAGTTTTACGTGTTTTATACGGGGGTGATCATCTTTAGGTTTTACGTAATTTTTAAAAATCACCTATGGCAGGTAGCATATTTATTGTCCTTGAGCTCGATTACTCGAATAGGCGGACATTACTGTTTACGGAGGTGTCACACCTCCAGCACCGGTTTCTTTTTTTTTATGCGTAAGCATTTCTATGCCTACCCAACGAGGAAAACGGTCCGTCCGTCCATCACGTAAGACGATCGCCCGCAGCAGCGACCGAATTGGCCTTCGGGCTGCCTCTCGCTTCAACGCGAACTGAGCGGCGAGAACACAGTCAGCACTCGCCGCACTCTGCCCTCATCGCAGACCAGGGCCCGCGCGGCCGCGCCGTACGCAGCCGCCGTCGGAGTACGGTTGATCACGGTTCATAATGGTTCGACGCAGTTGGATGAGGCGCTAAAGAGCAATAACCACTTATAATGATCGGAACGTTATCAGCGCACCTGGCACCGCCGCCTGCAGTTGTTTGCTTGCGTCATCCATTCACCTTGCGCTGTCGTCTGTAGCAGTTCGTGTCGCCGCCGAGTTGTCGTTTATACTGGTCGGATCAAGTTTCGTAACATTGATAATGACCCTGGGCTGCGTGGAGAAGACCAAGTGGCATAATGCTTACGCATACTTGAACAACTTCCAGAGGCGTTTCTGCGTGATTTTTTTTTCGCGGTTATTATAAAACGAACACAAATGGTTATTTTTGGATACGAAGCGCAAAAATGACAAAGATAATGACAACTGCTATCTTGGTTGTGGCTCTCACATTCCTATCTAACGTCAGTGAGACGGCGGGCCAGAAACGTGAAAACGTAGCGGTACGCCAGTGAAACTGAAAGGGTTAAATGTGGTACAGCTCAGAGTATAAAGGTATTTAGACTTTTAGGTGCACTGGCGAGGATAAGGGAACGTGCTCGGCTGCATGGGGTGCCACTACATTTCAACGGAGGCGCTCATGATCATCTCCGGTTATAGCGTACGCGTAATAGTTCGTGATCACGTAAAAACTGTATTGAAAGGCCACCCGCTACCCATGAAATAAAACGTTCGCGCCGCTAAGCTGCATTTTCTTTCAGCAACCTTCTTTCTCCATTAACCAACCTGTAACAGATGGTTAACTTTAAATAGATATATAGCGGACCTTCCCCTTACCTGGGAAGATATTGCGATTCCCAGCGCTGTTTGCAACTTAACGTTTCGGCAGCATGCACTTCGTTTCACTCTCATTCGTGTCCACCCTGTAACTACTCCGGAAACCTAAGCTAGAGAAGCAAGAAAGTTGCGATAGCCAGGAATTTTGGCCATTGCCCCTGCGGCCATCTGTCTAACTTTAACCAATACAACACCAGCTTAGCTCAATGGGCAGGATTAAAAAAAAAGAGTGCTTCAAAAGGCCGCCCAAATTTTAACCGCTTTCGTTAGCAACGTCCAAAGCGTACGCAAGCACTTATAATAACATGCATATTTACGGCACTTATTCGAAACTTTCCTGCTGCGTTATAGTACTGATTTGATCCTGACTAGAAGGAAGAGGAGGAAAACATTTATTGAGAAAAAAAAAAGAACAAGCAGGTGTCTTCCTGTTTTTGCTTGTAAAGGGCTCCTGCGGCTCGTGCTGTCTTCCGGGCCGGCCGCACCAGTTGTTGCTGGTCACGAGGGTCCGAGTTAGTCAGCTCGGCCTCCCACTGCTCGGGTGTGGGGTTGGGTATTTGCGGGGCTACCGGTATTTTGGGGCACGCCCATGTGGTGTGATATGGGGAAGTGTAGTCGTTACAAAGGGGGCATTTGTACGAGTATATAGTGCAGGGCGTATTGTGTGTAATCTGCTTAATGGGGGTATGTGTTGGTTCGTAATTGTCTCCATGCTACTGCGTCTTCGCGTGAGAGGGTCTTGTGTGGGGGTGGGTATTGTCGTCTATTCAAAAAATTTGAAAAATTAAATTGTGGGTTTTCCCGTGCCAAAACCACGATCTGATTATGAGGCACGCCGTAGTGGGGGACTCAGGAAATTTGGACCACCTGTGGTTCTTTAACGTGCGCCTAAATCTAAGTACACTGGTGTTTTCGCATTTCGCCCCCATCGAAATGCGGCCGCCGTGGCCGGGATATTGTCGTCTGTTCAATCTGTCGTGTTGTAACATGGCGTTGTATTGTAAAGGTGCGGGCTCCATAGATGCGGCCGTATTTGTGGCGCCCGGGTGGCATTAGCTCGGGCTACAGCGTGCGCACGCTGATTTCCACGGAAGAACTCGTGTCCTGGAGTCCATACTATTTCAACGTCGGGGAATAGGGAGCCTTGTTTGAGGAGTCAGTCGGCGATGGAAGATATCCTGCCTCTGGCATATATCTACGGCAAGCTGCTTGGGAGTCGGTAATAATTGTGACGTGTTCTTTGGTTTGACTAGAGGCGATGGCTAAGGCGATGGCTGTCTCCTCCGCTTCGAGGGCGTTGGCAGTGCGGACCTTCCAGAGGTGGTCTCGATGATCCTGACTTAAGTTCTGCTACAACGCAGCAAGGACGTTACGACTTGGTGCCGTAAATACGCATGTTAATAAAAGGGCATGCCCTCTCGATGTTGTTAACTGTAGGTTGTTGAAATTCGGGAGGCCTTCTTAAATGACATTACTTCTTTAATGCTGCCCATTGAGTTATGCTGGTGCACTGCCCTGAAGTTCGACAGATAGCCGAAGGGCAATGCCCAAATTTCCTGCACATGTACCCGCTGCGGTGGACACGCCGAACTCCCCAAAGACGCAGCAACAGAAAACTGAATTACCACATTACGATTCGCCTCAAGACCAATCCAGTCAATCGCAATGCATACAGCAAGCCACACCCTCTGTCCAGGGCAATGCGGAGAGGCAAGAACGACCTCCATTCGCAAGTTTATCGAAAGAAAGGCACTCTTCAGTATAAACTAGGCGAGTTGGCGCAGATCGCTCTATTCGCCGACGTTCTCGCCGTAAGTCGTTGACGCTGTTTACCGCAGGTCGTGCCTCCTAATTAACAGGGGAAAATATTCGGAAGCAAAAGCTCGCCCACCACTTTCGCGGGAAACGCCGTCTCGCCCGATTACGAGGACGGGAACGGCAGCGGTCACTATAGCAGCTCAGAAACGTCCGTGAGAGAGCGCGCGAGTATTCGTGGCCGCGATACAGTGCTGCGGTTAATTTGAGTCCGGCAGTCCGGAACCTTTCCTCTTTACATGGCGACGGCGAGCGCAATAAATTTGGAGTCCAATTAAGCAAGCCCCACGGTGCTACGCAGCCCGCCACTATACCCACTCCGCCTCCTCTCAACCTCTCGGTACCCTTTCCACTTGCTTGTATTCGGAAGGCGTACTTCTTTCAGGGATCGGTAAACACGGAGCAAATGAAACGCGCACGCACTTGCACGAAGTCGCCGTCGAGGAAAAATGTTCGGAGAACGGGCTTCGCGGCATTTCGGGCCTTGGATGGCGTTCGCGCAAATTCGCGCGCCATGCGGATATCTTCAACCCGGCAAATTGTGGAATACGTTAGTGGCTGCCCTTGATTGTAGCTGTGCGGTGGGTGTTCATGCGTCACCATTAGGAGTGTCAAAGTGAAAAAAAAAGTGTATGAGTGTGAGGTGTGGCAAACTGGTCACGAGGTTGAGGGGATGGAAGAGCTTAGAGGTGTGTGTGTGTGTGTGTGTGTGTGTGTGTGTGTGTGTGTGTGTGTGTGTGTGTGTGTGTGTGTGTGTGTGTGTGTGTGTGTGTGTGTGTGTGTGTGTGTGTGTGTGTGTGTGTGTGTGTGTGTGTGTGTGTGTCTGCGTGGTGCGTGTGCGTGCGCGTGCGTGTGTGCCGTGCATTCTTCTTCCCCGCCGTAAACAGCGCACGCGGCGCTGTCACCGTGGGCGCTGTCGATTATGCTTGCATGGTATTTCATCGTGTTCCGCGCAAGTTGTTCGCGAAGTTGTAGACGCTCAATTCCCACACATCGCGGTGCCTTTTCGGTTCATCTTTCTCTAGTGGTATCCCTTTTCACTTCGCTTGCGTATATGCGGCGATATATTTTTTCGGCAGTTATATAGCGAAGGCTTCGCAGCTAGCCCACGTTCGCTCCGTCTATCCGTCGTATGCTTGGGTGGCAGCTCGAAACTGCCGTTGATGTTAAAGGAATCCACACGTATATTAGGTTGATTATTGCTCTCATGATAAAGCTTTTCGATGGTCACAGGTGGCGTGCATTTTCATGCGCCAGCCGGTGCCCCCAGCTCCTTCAGCACAGGAGCAGAATTGAAAGGAGCACTATCAACCGAAACAAGCTTTTTGAAATCGAATTCAAGCATGTCGATCGGCACGAAATTTTACGCGTGATGACGTACCCGCTTTTTCGTGTCTTGTCAAATGCCTTCAAATGTCGCCGGTGGTCCTCGAGGCATCCTCGAGCGATCGCTTTTGCGCGATTATTTGCGTGCGATTTTCACGGTGGCAACGCAGAAATGCGCCGACTACGCCGCGCGCGCGCCGCCCACGCCGGTCGCTGCCATGTTGGTAGCTTGTTTACATTTATCCCGCGGCCAGCGCTGTCCCGGCGTTCGATTTTGCAAACTTCGGGCAGCTCCGGGTTGTCTTGGGATCCCCGCTCACGTGACTTCCTATCAGAACCGGAACTATAGCTGGCTGCCGTCTGGTTGCCAGCGGGCTGTCAGAACTCCGAAAATCGAAGAAGCCCACACTCTTAAAAAAGGTCGTCATTAGTCCCAAAAAGCACTACCTTGTGCAGGTAGTAAAATGATGGGTAGTACTTTTCACTACCGGCTGAAGCTAGAAAAAAGCACTTAGACTAACTAAATACTACCTTGTATGCAGTTACTAACGCCTGAAATATAATTACAACAATACAATGGGGCCTATTCACGCTTGCATTGTCATATGAAGTCGATGGTATTGTAAAAGCTGGAACAATACTGCCTAACTAGTCCGTGTCTGAGTATGCCCGCGACGTCATTGCCCGAGCCGAAGAAGGATGCCAAGCTGCTCACCGTCCCATTTGTGCTTCTCAGAACAAACGGAAAAGCATGTATGACAGTCACCATGACGCCGATTACGCTCCCAGGGACCTTGTCCTTCTATGGTCTCCGACCCGCCGCGTCGGCCTCCCTGAAAAACTAATGTCTTGCTCCTCCGGTCCTTACCGGGTCCTTCGTCAGGTGACCGACCTGACCTACGAGATCTCTCCGGTCACACATATATATATACTACTCGCTCCCTCTGGACTTCCCATGACGTCGTTCGTGTCAGCCGCCTGAAACGCTATATCAGCCCTCTTCTACCTATAAGCACCGGGACAGCGCTTCCACGCCGGGCGGAAGTATGTTACACTGTTCTGCACAACATCGCGGCAGAGGAGCACGCGCTTGGGGCTGAAGAAGACGACGCATCAGTGACTGGCCGGCTGTGTCAATCAATCCTTGTCAATCGCGTATATATTGTAAATACATTATATATATATATATATATATATATATATCACCTGGACAGCGCTTCCACGCCGGGCGGAAGTATGTTACACTGCTCTGCACAACATCGCGGGAGAGGAGCAGGGACCTCAAAGAAGTGCGACGTAATGCTAACGCCTTTCTCCCGTATTTACCGCTAAATCGCCACTGTATATTCTTTAGACTCCCATCGCAGAAAAAAAAAACATGCGCCATTCCACTGCGTGACGGTGGATGGCCGGCGAAGCTGTTTAGCACGCAACACAGCCATGACACAGAATTTTGAACAAAGGTACGAACCCATTTATTGTCTTCATCGGTGGTCATCGTGGCGAAAGGTAGGCACACACATTTATTGTCTTCATCGGTGGTCACAAACTACCACCGCCCCGAGAAGCCGGAGGAAGCTAGACACGCGTGACATTCCGACGTGCCCGCCACCCGGCGGAAAGTAGACACGCGCGACGTACCCGCCACCACGGGAGAGCGGAAGGAAAGGAAACTAGGCACGCAAGGGCTTGGAACGAAGACAAAGAGAGGACGGTGCGAGCGTAGACATCGCCATCGCGGTTGCACAGCGGCAAATCTTTGAGAAACCTTTATTATCTGATCTTGAAAATGGTGCCTACTGATAACTAATCACTCAAAATGCATATCCAAGTAATGAGACCTATAAGTTTTTGCATAAAATTAAGCGATTTTGCATCATATCCTGGACCCGAGTTTTTGCTTACGCACATACAAATTCCTGGTACCCTAGCCATGAACAGCTTCGGTGAACAATAAATTGCATAGGCACACTAAAATAAAACACAGAAAACGGCGATATGCTTAGCCGACGACGACAAAAAAACGTGCAGAAAAGAAAGGCTGCCACACGGTGCACGTGGTCAAAGCGGCTCCAAAAATGCACGGCGGCGTCGACATACAAAAAAGTGTACAACATATCTCACATTACAGGTATTATCTTTAGAATGTGGGCACCACCGCACACTCTTGGAAACCCTTCGACCACGGACACCGCGTTCCAGGTCATATTTAACGCGACCGTATACCCGAGCTCTAAAGCCAGGAAGTGGCGAAATATAGAGCCCCCCTTTTCTCTCTGACGGGTTCTTCTCTCAGGCAAAGGCGTTGCTACCTACTACAAGCGCCACGCTATCTACACGCACACCTTATCTTAACAACCTATCGCAGTAAAGAAAGAGGTACCGTTCAATACGACACCAATACATTAATTTCGACGGCAAGCGATGCTGGCAACAGTGCTAGTGAACCATCAGAAGTATCTCATTCCCCGCATTCCCTTCGCGAGCACCGACGAATACTTTGTGCAAATTATACTGCGCCAGTTGTAATAGTTTGACCCCCCCCCCCCCCCCTAGCTGTTGCCGTCATTCATTCGTACTTGGATACAACTTCAACCCCCAACCCATTTCCTCTCACACCCTATAGCCTCTATCATACGCCACACATGTAAGCGGATAGAGAAGCGGTCCGCGTAAATAAAGCCGGCACCATCGTGCAGCTCAGCTTCGTAAATTCGGCGTAAGCTTCCTGCTTCCGCGAATACACTGCACGAAATCTGGCGGCGAACCGCAAAGATAACGGTGCCTATATGGGGGGACGACTCTTCGATGCTCGCTTCCGCGAAAGGCGTCTCGTTTCCCAACGACTTCGGCTGCAGAGAACGCTGGTAAACAGGAAAGTATTGAGCTTCTCCTTGCAACACGCAGCTCGCGTCCCTTTTGTTGGCGTAAACAGAACACTCGTCCCCGTAGAAAACGCCACGTCTATAATAAGGCGAACAGGCAACAAAGGAAACAAAAGAAAAACGCGAATCGTAGAAGTGAGGTTGTCGCGGGTTCCAAACCGGAGCGCTTACTGATGCTCAGCGTGGTTCGGATCAGTAGGCGCTAGAGAAACACGAGCGGCCTCGGGGTTCGTTTTCCTTGATTGAGTTTTATCGTAACGCGTAGGTTGTCGGCGGGGGCGATACTCAAGCGTCCGACGCTTTTTCTGGGTTAGCGCTGAATGAACGCGTCGCGCCACTTCTAATTGCGTCTCTGCTCCAGACAGAAAGAAAACGAACGGAAATCCGCGAGACGCGGACCGAGGGTGAATCGGAAGCATTCGGTCTGTTTTCGTCGCAGTGTCCGAATACGTAGAAGTCTTCCATCTTCCCATGACAGAACCTGGAAGCCGTTCCCTCTTCTTCATGAAGTCTTCAGGAAGGAGGCAAGCTATACACGGAGCGGAAGTACGCTCATCCGGAACTGCATGTCCGGCGAAACTTTGCTGCAAGCCCCGAGTTCTTTTAGCCTGTCTGTGCGTACGAACCGCCATTTGCGTGATACCGGAGACGCAGACGCGAATAGCAGGGATGTTAAGCAGAAGTTGACGGTGGCGCGCCATCTTGCTACGTTGAGGTCAAGCAAGAGAGCGTACAGGCTATGTGAAACTTAGCTGCTTAATCGCCGCAGCAACGTAATCATGGCGCAGACTTTAGAGTAAACGGCCTACTATTACAGTAACCAACTACGTTCTACACAGCTGCTGGTCTAAAGCCTCTGCAGCGACATATTCGTGAGCATGCTGTCAGACTTTCCTTTACCAGAACTTTAAACTTTTACCAGAGCTTTAAACGTTTAATGCAAGCCGCTCAGAAAACAGGCTATGGTGGTCAAACCCTACTTCGCACTTCCGTTCCATGTCAAAAGACGGAGCAAACATACTGCGCACTTACCACACACCCTTCTTTCTTTCTTTCTTTCTTTCTTTCTTTCTTTCTTTCTTTCTTTCTTTCTTTCTTTCTTTCTTTCTTTCAATATCACTGAAGTGCGCATACCCAGGTAGGGGAGATTGACAGTCCTTGAATGCCAGGCCCGTTCGCAAAGCAGGCGGGTGGGGAAAAAAATGTTGGTCGATCGCGCGTCCGTTCATCTTGATCAGGCAAGGCAACGAAGCCCCGCCACGTGCGTCGTTTTCGATTCCAGGAACCGCGGGCGCCTACGATGGCGTCAGCTCGCATAGCAGCACGGGGCGCGGACCGCAATGAAGAGAGATTCCTCGGCGACGGTATCGTCACTCCACATCGGCCGGTACGAAGAAACTGTCCTTTCACATTACCTGGTTACCGAGAAGCACGGAGGTCAAACTGGTTTTGAGGATAACGAAGAGTAAAGGAGGAGGCGCAGAAATTGCGCCTCCTCGGCGGTTCTCGCGAAAGGCGAGAACTTCGTGACATACATAAAAGGTTCTGGGACAAATGAACGAACGACGACACCAGAGCGACACCAGCAGCAGAACCACATTTAGCATCGTCAATATTACGAAAAACAGGCCTGTGTTTTCCTACGAAGGAAGTGTAAGACTGGGAACAGAGTTGGCTAACTCTAGATTCAATCGGACTGCAGTGAAGCCGTCAACATGAACACAAGATTTTCAGTTACAACTGTGGTTTTCTAGAATTCAGAACCTCGGGCAACGCGAGCACTATTTATTATCACATCACTGGAAAACGACTTGGTGTCGTTTCTAAAGTCAAGTGGTGGGGTTTTCTTGAATTCTGGGGTTTTACGTACCAAAATCCCCATTTGATTATGAGGCACGCCGTAATGGGGGACGCCGGATTAATTTTGAGAACCAGGGGATCTTTAACGTGCCCCCAAAGCCCGCGACACAGGCGTTTTTTTTTTTTTTTTTTGCATTTCGCCCCCATCGAAATACGGCCGCCGCGGCCGGGATTTGACCCCGCAACCTCGTGCTTAGCAGCGCAAGACTATAGCCGCTAAGCCACCGCGGCGGGTGTGGGGTTTTCTGTGACGGCTATGACTGCACATACTAGGGATACATAAAGGTCATGTACAGCACTAGACTGCTGAGACTCCGCTGTTATTGATTTTGCCTTCTGTTGTTTTCGTTATTACTGGCTGTGTTTAAGACTATGGCCTCTATAGGCGACGCCAGTGCCTGTTGCCTGAGGCTGCTTCAGGCAACAAAAACATACCGAAGCCAAATTATACTCGCTACAGTGTTGATACATGCGGAAAAAAAAATCTAGCGTAGCTTGCACCGGAGGCGCAATGCTAAAGAGACAGTGGAGCTGATGGGCGCCTAGCTAGTCCTGGCTTCTGGGCTAGGCTAAGCACTACTAAGTCATCCCTACCATTTTCCAGAATTTATTGATTGTTGATCGATTATTGATTAGCTATCGTTTGGCTATCGCAAGGTATTGGCCACGTATTTGGGCTAGGCCAAGCTCTACCAAGTCACCCACAGCATTTTCCGGAATTCAATTATTATTTATCGATTACCTATTGATTAGCTATTGATTGGCTATCGATGACTGACTAAGCTTAAGTAGTCCCAAACATGCTTAGCTATACTTAGCCAGGCTCCGCTTCGCTATAGTTCACAGAGGTATGTGCCATTGCGCTTGGACCCTTTCTGCACTACCGCCAGGATCGGCCCACAGTTTCTGTGGACGACTAACGGACTTGGACAGCTCTGATGTCAAAAGAAATCTGGAGGCGACTCAGCACATTGTAATGTCATGCAAGGATATTGACCCAGTCAGAACCGTGGGGTACGTCCATCTTCCAGAAGCACTACATGGTAGTGATGGTCAGCGATGGTGATAAGCAAGAGAGGTTTAGAGTATTGGTGGGGGGAAAAGCAGTGAAACGATGGGGGCGGAATTTTCACAGGTATGCGGAACAATTAAGCGCTGGCTAGGAGGCGCCATGACAGTTTGAGCGTGTAGCTAAGATATGCTGACACCATACGAGAGGGAGGCCACGAAAATGGTATGACCTGTTGGATGATAACCGACGCGTGCCTGTGTCAACGTTCGCTTTTTTATAGCTCCATGCATCCAGCCAAGCTCTGGCCATACCCATGCGCGTAGGAAAAGCGCATATAGGCCAGAACCTGGACACATGTATACCTCAAGATAAGCGGTAAAATTGATGACGTGAAATCGCGACGTGTGCTACGGAAGACGATTTATACAGCTCGCTAGGCTGTGTGTTAGGGCGCTGCCATTGGCGCGCGAAGTTTCAGCGCTGCTTTCCCATCACTAACTTTATGAGATAAAACAGAGACAGGCGGAGGGCTGATGCCGATTACAAGTCATCACCACACTATCAAATCAACACCATCGTCAACACGACCGATCGTCAGCGGAGGCGTGCGCACTCCGATCCATGACTGTCATATAGAATTTAATGATGATGCTCCCGCGTAAGCAACAGTGATTTTGACGTCACCGCTATCGTCACGCCATCCTTGGCAATGGAAATTTCGGGCCAGGTAGCATGACTTCATAGATCGGAGTGCGTAGGCCTCTGATATCTATAGCTGGTGTCGATCAAATATGCTACACGTTTAAGGGCGTCGTCTTGTGCGATGGGTAACACCCCTGTCTTACGGGCTATATAAAAAAAAATATTTCACGCGACAGCGACCTATAGCTACATGTGCGACGTGAAAAGACGCAGTTGAAAACAGTGTAATCATTCTGACCACCTTTGATGCATAGAAATATCTGGAAAGAGAATTTGACAGCGACATATTTGAAAGTTTATTTAATGCCCTTTTCGTGTCGCCTGTCTCCGCTGTCGGCGTTCTTACTTGCCACGAAAAGTCGGCAAACAAGAAAACTTCACCGGTCCTCCTCCACGATTCAATCTTACCCCTTAAACGTGAGTGCGTTACCCATGGGACAACCAAACACCCTTTATACGCCCTTAAATGTCCAACTTTATATATTTTTTTCGAGTACACCATAGCTGTTGTCGCTTGTCATTGCAGCCGGTGGTGTCATCGTTGTTATCGCTGTGGTCTTCCACGTTAGGATACAAAAGAAACAACCCGCTAGTTATTGCACTCACTCTGCCCATTTTACGGAGGTATACTAAGTTGTAAATAACACGAAGGCCGTCACTTGGGGTGGCGTGTTCGCCGGCCGTTCCTATAGCGTGCCGCTCGCACCTTTTGACCACACGTGTCAGCGAGCATTTCAAGGCTCCCGTCGTTCTACCCGCTTCGCGGACTGCGTACGAAGTAGAGGTGTAGTCTTTTATTGCCGTACGTGAGAAACCCTATATATATATATATCGTGCATAATGCGTGCGCAGGCACAAACAGCGAGCTACATAGCCTCTTGCTTGAAGTACGCATGTCAGCCTGACGGCACTTGGGTAAACAGCGATGGGCGTCATAAAGCCTCCGAAACTAACTTCTCGTGTCAGCATGGAGGAACGCAATATACTTTAGGATGGAGAGCCAGGTGAAAATCTTGAAGCGTAGTCATAAAAATTATGAATCCAAGGCTTGAGGGAAACAGGCCCTCCCCACGCGAAAGGCAAGCGGTAATTTCTAGTCGCCGAGCGCCGCGGAGAGTGTGGGGGAGAGTAGAGAGAAGAGCAGGTGGAGACGAGGCCGTCACTAAAAGCCACAACGAACCACACAATGCCGTGAAGGGTCCGGCAACCTTGTAAGGCCTAGTCACCAAGAGCCAGCGGAAAAAAAACATGTGGCAGCCTCGGTCGTGCGCAGGGCGGCCTCGCAACTTTTGAGGCCTCCACTGTACAAAACCTACTGTCAAACGCCACTATAACGAAGTACTCGGGGCCTCCCAAAAATCCTTCGCTATACAGGTCACTTCGTTGTAAGGGTCGTGCACCGTACCGCGCCCAATAGAGCAGGCTATAATCAAGTTCAACAAAAGGACGCCTTTATTTGCACGAATAGAAGAGACACAGTGAAATAGGCCGCTGACTTTTGTACACGCAGGTTGTCTGACAGAATATGCGCCTGCAGCCACCCTTAGACGCACCAAGGTTCACAGCACGGTCTGCGGCGAAACGCAAAGTAAAGCTTCAGACCCTCGAATAACACTATCGCCTCCCCTGCCGTCAGAATTCTTGGTTCGTTTACAGGATCTTCATCCCTGTTACCCTCCGTTGACATCCTATGTCGATCGTCAATCCCGATTACATAATCACGTCATCAAATGCGACACATTCCTCAGGCGCCGCGCCCACTGGTGGGCTGCAGCATGGACTACCACTGATATCGTCACGCTCGTCAAGCGAGTCACTATAACACTTTTGTTAGCGCTAGCGCAGAGCGCACCTTGGGGACGTCTGTGGAGGGCAGCGGCAGCCCCGCTACGTGTCATTCGTTCTAAAGCGACAAGTTAGCCTTAGGAGACGCCTAAATTCGTTCGTTGTGCGGGCAAATGCCTTGTATTGCATGGCCTTCGTTGTAGAGGCGTTCACAATACAAATAAGGGATAGGAATTCAGCCGGAATTTAAGCAATCCTTCGTTATACAGGCCATTTCCCTGTATAGAGGTGTTCGTTGTAGACGCGCGTTTAACTTATACAGACGGAAAGCTCTCTTATTTCTCAAAGTTCCCTCGAAATTTCTCTGTGCATGGCAGGAATTCGATGAAGATTGACGTGTCCTTATGCAGCCGCAGCAAATGCATTCCCGGGTGCATAAATCAAAAAATGAATTCTAGGGTTTTAAGTGACAAAACCCCTATCTGATCATTAGGCATTATAGGGGGGTACTCCGGATTAATTTTGACCGCGTCAGGTTCTTTAACGTGCACCCAATGCACGGTACAAAAGCGTTTTTCGCCTTCCGCACCCATCGGAACGCCACCGCCACGGCCTGGATCGAACCCGCGTAACTTGTGCTCAGAAGCGCGACGCCATAGCCCCTCAGCTATGTACCGCGGCCGGTGGGTATGCACATAAATCAGGGCGCTGACGTCAGGTTTCAGCGCCTGTCTGCGTTAGCCGACGCATGACGCGCGCCACTTGAGTTGAACCAACGAAGACAATTCGCGGGGCGAGGTATCGACGATACCGAAGGATGCAGCAGCGACAATACGCAGCTGCTTCTGAAGAGTAATGACAGCCATAACACCGGTGACGCACCTTGCATCCTCGTAAGGGTACGCGGTCGTTTGATTCCAAGCCAGCTATAGCAAGGAAGTGAGTTTTTGCCGACGATGCGGAATCGTCTGCGTATATAAAAAACAACGAAAGAAAGCGAAGAAGGGAGAGTTGGAACGTGGACGGAGCGGCGGTGTGCGAGCTAACGACATTGTGGCGAAATAATGAATAAATGAAGCAATCTTAACAAAACCTAGCCAATGAGTTGCATAGTATTGTGAGCGCCGAAGTGCTGGCATTCTCAGGGGGGTGTCCACCCCCCCGCCCTCCTGAGCAAGAACAAAAATTGAGACAGAAACTCTCCCCTGGGGCATTGTCATATAAGTGCGTAACATTCTTTGGAATTATTCAAGTCACCTTGCATCATATGCATCCTCCATCTTGCGGAGATATGAGGTGACGTTCCAGTTTACTGTTTCCCAAAAATCCTCCGGAGAACTTATCACAAAACTGGCGCTACCCGCTAAGTGTAGATGCCTCGAATGGCGACTGCAGTTTCTATCACGCAATCTAACAAGTGCCCTGAAGGCAAGAACTAAATTAGCAAATCTTAGTTGAACAGTTAACTAGTGATTATTTCGCAGCGATGTTCGCCCCTGCAAGTAATGTGTTGCCACAGAAAAGGAAATGGCATTATTTCCTTCCACTTGAAGCAAGTGGTTTCACTCAGCTCAGCTTCTTGGGCGAGTTGGTTGAGAACTGAGAGCGTGTAAACGGGGGACGCACTGTAAAAAACGAGAGCGCCTTTGCACGCTCACAGGTTTGCAATGACTGCGATGAGGCGATCAGACATCTTTGCGAGTACCTTCAATACAAAACGCCTTTTCAGGAGGAATGATACTGAGCCACTGGTTGGAGGTCAACTCATGGACCAGGAACAGCCTATTTATATATTCCACTGACACTACGAAGACATACCCGGTGACAGCTTGCTCTTTTATGCGTGCCAAGTTCCTGATCTCATCACACCTCCTAATCGTCCTTTGTCGAACAAGGGACGTCGCCGAAGCCAACGTTTCGGCAAGGGCACGTGTCTTCTTCCTTGAGGCGTAGACAAGAGCTCTTGCCGAAACGTCGGTTCCAGCGACATCCCTTCTTCGACCATTGCTGACCACTTAACGTTTCAGTCTTTCGGTGAACATCTGTCTCGTTCTGAACTGCAACAGTATGCGTCCCAGCGGTATGCTCAACGGTACTTCTAGTAAGACTTTCCAGCACACCAATCGTTCTCGCGGTGTACCCCGGTTAACGTCTGTCCTTTTTCTCTCGCCTTTCCCCGCTAAGAACGTTTCTCTCGAGGAACGGCGAACGATCTCAGCACTATACCTTACACGTACAGCCACGCCGTCACATCTCCCCCAATACAGGGTAGCCAACCGGAGATATCCTCTGGTTAACCCTCCTTTCATTCCTCCACTTCTATATCTGTCTCTCTATGCCATCACATGCGGCGGCGTCACTGTGGACGAACGAGGAAGCGAAAGTGAAGAAAACATCTCAACATGCCGTTCGGACAGCGCACCGTCGTAGAGAAGGAGGAAAAGTACACAAACCGAGCGGGGACCCCCGAAGGTCCTTCGGCGGGGCAGGCCTATACACGCAAGGTAGGCGCATTATCCGGAGGCCTTTAAACACCGCGTCAATTGCTCCCGCGTCTACACGTCGTGACAAATGAACCCACTCACCTCCGCCGTAGGCCAGATCGTTTCCATTGCGCATGGCCGGCAAAAACAAGACCCGCCGTTTGACCGCTATACTCATGCCGTCCATCTAAAGCATTGGCTCTTGCGAGGTATTGCCACGAACGATTGAGCCATCGATAGCCGAATGACGGCACCAAGGACAATTATAATAAGAGGCTCGCCGGCATTAATACAGCATCGCTCTCAATTACCCCAGTCCGCGGCGATGCAGCGGGGCATCCGGAACGGCCGCGTATCTGTGACGTAGAACGGGCAAGCAAGATTGCCGGCGCAGCGTCTTCTAATACGTTCTTTCCTTCCTCACCTCGACATCTCAATTTGGGCTTGGCACATGGAAGGCTTTAAAACGTCGGCACAGGCACAGTGTTTATGACGCGAGATGGTGTACAGCTACGCAGGTGCAATCTCGGTGGCGCCACCGACGGCGTATAATTAAACACCGCGTATTACGCGAGGTTTCGCGAGAACCGCAAAACCGCGCTACACCCGCAGGAACACGTGATATTTAAGCCACTCAGATATGATGCGACGATTATTATTTTCTTTATGAAGGACGTCGGAAGAGGGGGCGGCGTATGGGGGAGAGGGGCAGGTACCGGTTGCTGAAAAGCTGTCTGAACAATTAGTCGCTCAATCGTTCAACCCTTGGCCCGTTCGAGAGTACACTTACTCGCTCAGTTGACCCACTTACTCAAGCAATTAATGAATGCGCCAGGCCTCCCACACGGGTCATCGCCGAGTGCAAATGCTTGACGGAAGCTGAGAGGTACCCTCTTTCCGCATTCTATGCTGTCTTCGCAGGCCTGCGAGATCCTTAATCATGAAGCATATCGTATGCGACAGACGGCCACACCCAGATCACTCGTGCGACATAACCGAAATAGGTCTTGCACCATAGGTGGCGGTTTGTGTTGGTCTAAATATACTATTATATTTAGTATAGTATACAGCATATATTTAGTATATGCTGCCCGCGAAAAAGAGCGCAAATGGATGATGCAAAAGACGACCAAGGAATTATATATAGCTAACCTATACTGGGGGAAGGCAATAACGGGACGGGTAATCACGACTTAGGTCAACAGTCATGAAGTAGGACGACGAATACGAAGTTCATCTTGTATCGGTCGGGCAAACTGTAGATGCGAAGTAGACGGGTCTACAGTCATTATCACACGTGTAGCATAAGCTCTGGCGCATAGGTCATATGTCAGGGAACAGTTTCACTCGCCATCCGCGTAATATTCACAGTAGAATCAACGGACAACTCATCAGACTTATCGATCGTAGAGTATCGTGCTCAAACTTCGTTAGAACATTCGCGCCCAATTTTCACCAAACAGCAACCGCAAACGTGGGTCGCCCTGACGACTGCTTGTCGGCGTGTCATCGGCGTGACGTCGATATTCTTCGGCATGTCGTCGGTATCGTCGACAAGTCTTAAACAACCACTTTATTACCTAGGTCAAAATGTGTGTATACTGCGACATCACGGAAAGAAAGCGTATGACGAAAATTAAACTTTATTTTCCAACATATATGCATTTTCCAAGCCTCCTTGGCAAGAAAGCTGCATCAAACAGCTTAGCGGGGCCAATGAGCCACTGGCAAATGACGGAGCGCAAAGGATACCTTGGTGACCATGCATGGTGATATAAAACATGATACGGGGATGCAATTTCAATTACGATACCACGGATGCGAAGCATAAATTTGCCATAATTGGATCGGATTTTAGGTCAGAAAAGGTTATTGTCGCTCATAAAAACCATGCATTAGTTGGCAATCTCCTCTAGAGGAGATTGCCGACAAAAGATTGGCCGGGCCTGTCGAGCTTACCGGAGATACGAGGTGCTTTATTTTAACGTTGACAGAATTTAACTACCAATTGATTTCTAATTAATTTTTAAACTAATTACTGTACGCCACATATTGCAGTTCACAAATTTGAGCCCATGACTTCACAACTCATATCCACTTACAATGAATTCTCAGGATAGCACCACCTTCGATATATGCGTTCCCAAAGTTTGCGACGAAATGCATTGGTGTTCCAGTAACTTTCGAGCTTCAATGCATAGAAAATTGAGGTTTCGAAGTGTTTTTCCGAGCGTGAAAGGAGCCCGCGAATACACGCAGAATTGCCGCGCGACTGGCCGTTCGAGGCGCTTTGTGTGTACTCGCCAGCATCTTTCACGCTCGGAAAACACATTTATGTAGCACGTATTGAGCAAAAGAAAGCTGTATCGGGAGTTTTTCATGGTGCTTTACAATCTTCTCATTGACACTTCGATAATTAGGACAGTGCGTCTCGAGTTAGATAATTAATTACAATTATCGAAGTAAATCTCAGTAACCCAAAAATTACTGGCGTCTACTCCACTGTACTGGAAACAATACGCATTAGGTGTGCTTCGCGTAACGCCGTTCCTCTTTTTTTTTTAATCGTGCTGCGTGATAGCTGGGACACCCTGTATATATATATATATATATATATATATATATATATATATATATACCTCTTTTTTCTGGTTGAACCATACCGACCGCGCGGTAGCGTGCCGAAGCGTCACCCAATCGCCTCGTCTGCACTTTGTTTCGCTGTTTTTCCGCCTTACCGCAGGCGTCACAGCGTCCCTGACGTCACACTCGTAAGTCAGGCTTAAAACACCGCGCGTACGGGCATTCTCCACGCACACACAGGAAAAGCACGGAAAACTATATAGAGACAAAAAGGATCGCACAGAATGCGGCTGTTGGCACACACCGTCGTCGGTTTGGGCCACGGCAAAAGCGGCTGCGTGTTCAGACGGTTTCCCGATGTCGGTAGACGCATGTAAGCGCTCAGGAATTAAGAAGAAAAAAAATAAATAGCGAAAAGAAAGGAAGAATTTTGCACAACTTTGCGAATGCCGCTCACGTAGAATAAGACCGACCGCGCACAAGCCAGCGTGCAGACGACAACGGTGACGTGAGACATGCTGCCTCTGACGCAGTAGTCAGGCTGGTACGTGGCGAAGTAAACCTGTAGAGTGGTTCCTTTATGCCTATCCAATTGGCTAAAGCAATCGATGTTATGCGAAGTATTAGAAATGACGACGCTGGGCCGCGCTACATATGCCGGTGGCCGGATAACAAGCCAATCCCGTTACATTATAACGCTTCTTGACTAACGCGGCTTCCAGTTGTTCGTCCATGTCTAGTTGTTAAGCTGATAGATCATAGTTCCATACTCACTTCCAGTTGTTCCTGTGGCAGCACAGCTATCCTCGCTCCCGAGGAACTTCGCGCCTTCGTATGGTAACGCCGCTTGGTTGTTTTATTCGGTCCGCTTCCTCAGCCTTCTTCGCGACATAACGAAGCCTCTCTCACCCTCGATTACACTCATTTGTTACGAGGGTTACGGCGTGGCTTGCTACGGCGCGTGGCGTTTCTTTTAGTTACGTGCATCAGTTCGCTCTCCTATAGGTCCCTTGATAAAAAGTCCAAGATAGCGTCGTTCCTTTATCTATAGTCGCCGTCCTCCTCATCCTCTTTCTCCCGCCATTGCTCGTGCATGAGTGGCTTAGTGCGATCACGTGGCACGGCGGCCAATTAAGCAGGCTTTACGCCAACATGCACATGAATAAGGATTTACTGCACGGAGTACTGTTTCAAAACGAGCATGGATAATTAATATAGTACAGCACAAACTGCATACAAGCTACTCGTTGCGGGTGATGCGATATTTGGAACCTTTTGGGGCGTCCATGTAGGAGGAGGATTAGAGGAGGAGGGGAGCGTGAAAGGGAGAACGGCGCTACAATGAAACTTACGCGCTCAAACTTATTGAGTAACCGCAACTAGTGTTGCGTTGCAACGGCAACAATGTTTCACGTTATCGAGACCAAGAAGGGCATCAAACGCGGCGTGCAGAGAGGCATGGTCTGGTGAAAGCGGCCGCAACTTGAGAGGCAACCGGCACTCAAACGTATACCGCGAACCAAGCCACGCACGGCCCGCTGTTTCCTGCATTCAACGCGCGATGTCCTCATTTCCCGATTCCTCGAGTGAAATAAGGGAGAAAACGTCGTCTGAGGAGAATACCTTGGTGCAGGCTGGATCATGCTCCCTCCACGCCTTTTCTCTTTAATGCGAAAGCATTATATGCCTCATTACCCTTGGTCCTTGGTTTCATTGTTTGTTGGCTTCTTATGATATGATTAATAAAAAAATTACTCCATCTCCCGCTAAAGGGAACCATCTGTGGATGCGAAGCAGCGGGGAGACGGTTAGCTTGAGCGGGAGATGGTTTCGCGGCAGCGGCCCGAGCGCTCATCGCGGCGCTGCACAGGAGAGAGAATGAGGCGCGCGCGCTCCGTCATTTTCATACCGCGGAACTACCGTGGCGCCCCCAGCAGAGTATGCAGCTGTCGCACCACCTGTCGAGAGCGCCGCTCCGGATTCCTAGCGGAGAGAAAGGGGGGAGCGTAGAAGAGGAGAGAGGGGGGACGCGCATGCGCTGTGGGGGTGTGGGACGCGGGACAACGGACAGAGCCGCCGGCAAGAAATGCGTCGCATTTAAAAAATCGGGCCCCTCGGTTCCCTTTCTTCTCGTTCAATACATAACGAGGGCTCGAATCCGGCAACATTGATGCCTTCAGGTAGCATATGTGGGTTTATTGACCAGTTGCCATCACCCAAAAAGATCACGTGCTCGTGACACCTGCGGCAGAAAGGATGTTCCACATCCGCCCCTGTGTTTGTGAGTAGTGGCGCTGGCTAACAGTCCCAGGATTAGCTCGTTGTAAAAACATAAATACCCCAGAAAGTGGATGGGAAAACGGCTCCGCGGTAGCTCAATGGTGAGAGCATCGCACGCGTAATGCGAAGACGTGGGTTCGTTCCCCACCTGCGGACAGTTTTATCATCCGTTTTCATTTCCATTAATTTATCATTTCTTTAATTCAATTAGTAAGTGCAAGTAATTTCCCCTATGTTGTTCTTGTTTGTTGGCTTCTTATTATATATATATATATATATATATATATACCTTTGTGGAATAATATTTGTTTTTGTTGAATATATGTTTTTGTGGGAAAAGAAAAAAACTAGAACTTCATCTGTTATCCTATTTTCTGTGCTACGGTACTTCGCAAGTGTCACTTCAGCTTGGCACAGAATGCCTTGAATGATGCAATGCATAACGTTCGCGTGTGCTCGAAGGCCCGACTTAGGCCCTTTAATGAGCAGGCACGAGTCCGGCGCAGGCCAACGGCTTTAAGCCCGGGCCCGGCCCGAGCCCACCAAAAAAAAAAAAAACGCTTCGGACGGCCCGGCCCGTGCAGTGCTCTAACTGGGCATCATCGCGACGCCACGTCACCAGCGCGCCCTCGACGGAGCAGATAGGGTGTCGCGACGCCGCGAGGAGAGACGGGTTGTCGTCGACGAGGCAGTCACGTGACGCGTGCGTGCGTATGCCGCCGTCTCGCTCTCGGAAGCCGGCGCGCAGTCCGTATTTCTCACCGCCACTGGGCTTAGCTGCTCCGCGCGCCTGCCGGCCTTCTGCTGCTTCCTCGGTCTCTCGTCCCGCATAACGTCTCTCGTCCCGCATGCGGCTTTGGCACCGCAGGCTGCTGCGGCTTGCTGGCTCGGGCAGCACAAAACATTACTCGCAGCACAAAACTCGAAGGACCGCTCAGCGGCGTTCATTTGGACATGCATGCTTTCGCATTCATAACTCATAAAAAGCGATTAGGTCTCCTCATATTTATTTATTTATTTATTTATTTATTTATTTATTTATTTATTGAATGCTATCAACCCCCTATCATTGCAGGGAAGGCAAACAAAATAAGAAATAAAAAGCACGGATAACTGAAACACTTATCAATACAGAACATCTGATACATCAAAAAGAAGCATTACATTTGTGGTAACACATTCCCATAGCGTGCTCAAGGAGGAGAGAGAAGGCAGGGATGTGTTTCCTTCTTTCTGGGGTTTTACGTGCCAAAACCAGTTATGAGGCACGTCGTATATATAGTGGAGGGCGCTGGATTAATTTTGACCACCTGGAGTTCTTTAACGTGCACTAACACGCAGCACACGGGCGTTTTTGCATTTCGCCTCCACCGAAATGCGGCCGCCGCGGCCGGGATTCGATCCCGCGACTTCGTGCCCAGCAGCGCAACGCCTTAGCTGACTGAGCCACCCCGGCGAGTCGCCAGGGTTGTTAACCCGAATATGCGTCTGGTTGGCTACCCTACTCTGGGGGACGGGAAAGAAGGAATAGAAAGATGAGATAGAGAGAGGGGGGGGGAGAGACGCGGTGAGCTCACGCACGCACGCCCGCGGAGGGCCCGAGAAAGTCAAAGGCGTTCGCGTAGCCCAGTCGCCCTCAAGAAAGAGAACAGTGCCTTCACAGCTTTGTGGGCCGACGAGCGATGGGGAAGGTCTTCAAGTGGCACCTGCACGTACAACGGCCGATTGTCCAGTCGTCGCGATGCGTTCGATAATGTTTGTCTTTCCGACTGAAACCGATCGCAGTGGCACAATAAATGTTCGATGTTCTCTTTGCCGCCGCAGACGTCGCACGCAGTACGGTCGGTCATTCCAGTCAAGGCATGTGTACGCCTTCGTGAAAGATACTCCCGTGTTTAAAAGCACAGCAACAACAGACCTGGGCAAGTGGTTCCATAATTCAATTGCATGTGCGAAAAAAAAATGAGAATCGAAATGTGTCATTATGGCCATATTATATGGCTGAAAAACGTAATCGTGATTTATGCGCGCATTCCGTCTTCCTAGGGCGCGTATAGATATTGACTTTTATCAATTTTACTTTGACCTTTCGTTATCTGAAAGAAGGCCTTCATTCGCTATTTTTGTCAGCGCATTTCCAAAAGGGCTAAACTAAGAAACTAGATTTCTGTTACGGAGTCAGCCCTACGATACCTGGAGCATATAAAACGCGCGTCTAATCTCTGAATTTCCAACTTCCGTTCGGCTTTTGGTTATGACTCCACATTACCTATGCGTATACTGTAATGCCGGTCTGATAAATGCTTTATATGCAATAAGCTTGATATCCCGCATTGCATGCTACACATTTTTCGTAAGGGGCCAGATTTTTTTTGATGAGCAGACTTACTTGCGTTATCTATATGATCATTCCAATTTTATGTGGCGTGGAATTGTAACTGATAAGCACTTCAGTCGGCATGTATTTATCGAAAGGCGGTTGCGTGTGCAATACGGGAAAGTATTATTTGTCTTTCTTTTAGTGATGTGAGTACATGTTGACTTTGTATAATTATTTTCCATGCACCGTTTCTTACACCATATGCCTAAATTCTGTGAACATTTATTAATTTTAAGGGGGTCCTCCGTAGCAGCAGCAACACGAGCGTAATATACGCAGTCATCAGCAAAATGTTTAAGCTGTACGTTAGGTTCTGCAATTCTAGAAATAAAAATCCCCCCAACCCTCTCTCCCCTTTTTCTTCCCCCAGTGTAGGGTAGCCAACCGGGCTCAGTGCTGGTTAACCTCCCTGCCTTTCATTAAATCATTTTCTCTCTCTCTAGAAATAATAATAAAGAAGACGCAACAATCTATGAAATTTTAAGCACTTTCCCCGAGCCCAAAACGCCCAAATACAAATGACATATATTTCGAGACCGTGACGTCACAATGACGTACAGGCGCTGAAGTTTGGGCGTCACCTTCCAGGTAATCGAATTCTGGCCATCGTCGTCTCCAGTAACTTCTTCCGCCAAATGAAAGAAAACAGCTTTGAAACCAAAATAGTTCAGCAGCCTAAATTGATTGTGCTACTCTCTAAAGTGCCCCTCCCCTTTAGGTGGATACGGAAAAAGGGCTAACATACCGTGAGCGTTTGGAGGCTAACACTGCAGTTCGTTCTCCACGAAGGCATCTGGGACGGTATGGTGCTAAAAGAAGAAACATTTTTAATAACAGATTTTTTTTTCAGTCTCTTTTTCTGCCTTAGGTTCATCAGAACGTTGATGAACGATGAACTGATGCGTCCGCCCACAATCAATAATAGTCATTATCTGATTTATTTCTGCGCTGATAGCAGCTTCGTTGAAAGGAAAATAACAAACAGACGATAAGCAGTACATGATGAACCAACGTCGTACGTCTTATGATTAACGCCTCCAACCAGGAAAATGACGCCCAAAATTGAAGGCTAGTTGCTAAATCGGCATCTTCGCTTGGAAACATTCGAATCGTCTTATGATCTTCTAAAAACAAACCTGCGGCGAGATATCGATGAGATATCGAGCCAGGTAATATCCCATGAAGAGGTAAACCTAATTCCGAGTATCCGCAAATATACCCTTCGTCTTGGACCAAAAAAAGACGCAGTTGTTGCGCCAAAATGTACACGTCTGCGTCTATCGCTTGAGAGAATTGCAGGTGTTTTCAAGGACGCTGCGGCCGATTGCGATTAAGGGGACGGACTTTCCTCCGTAACCCCCGACAGCATTTCCAGAGGAAAATTGTTAGAGCGTCATATCGAGAGCGAGTTCCCTGGAACTGCTAAGTTTACATTCCACGCTACGATGTCGATGGCTACTCGTGACCTAGATTCTTGATCACCCATCTCCATCCCCCCCCCCCCCACCCACTCTACACTCAATCCCTTAAAACACTGTCGTATTTTTCTATGTATAAGACGCGTATATATTTTTTTTCCGTTCTTTTTTTTTTTCGTTTTTCTTTCTTTTTTTTTTCTTTAATTATCGCCCGGTGCGTCTTATATATGAAATGTACCCTAATCCCACAATTGACAATTGTGATATCCTGTTGTGTAGACGGCTGAAAGCTTCCACCCTGAGCCGAAATTCAAATGAATGAGCAATATATATGTATATATATATATATATATAGAATAGTATAGTACAGTACAAATTCACGGGTTTCATTATACATATGATATGAGAGCATAAGTTTAGTTACAAGTTGAGTTACTGAAGTGTCCGGAATAATTGTAATTAATTCGCCGAGACGAAATTTAAAATAAATCAGAAAAATAGAAAAAAATAGTACATTACAAAATTCTTCGTCTTCCTGGGGTTTTACGTGCCAAAACCAGTTCCGATTATTGGGCACGCTGTAGTGGAGGGCTCCGGATTAATTTTGACCACCTGGGGTTCTTTAACGTGCACTACAACGCAAGCACGCGGACGTTTTTTGCATTTCGCCTCCATCGAAATGCGGCCGCCGCGGCCGGGAGTACAAAATTAATGGGTTTCATTATAGATATGATATGCGAGCATGGGTGTAGTTACACTTTGAATAACTAAAGTGTTTGGAATAATTAGAATTAATTATAAATCACTGATTACCGCACACCAAAGCACAGAACACCAACGCCGAGGTGCGAGTACGTGCCACTAAGAGACACCTAAGTCGAAGATTAGGGTCGCCTACGGTTTTTTTTTTTTTTTTTTCCAACCAGGAGGAATAATAGAAGTCTAATGTGAAAGAGTGGATGGACATCTAGACAAGTACTTGTCTCGGGGAACGGAAGGCTTCTTCCGTGTAAAAAAAAAAAAAAAAAAGGGGGGGGGGGGGGTCTTCTGCTTCTGGTGTACACCGGTAAAGATCATTCTGGTGCACCTTTGTTTAGGACGTGCGTCTTATAGAGGGTACAGACTTAGCGGGAAAAGATTAGCACAAGTGAATGGTGGCCGGAGCGGCACATTCCATTTTCCAAAGCAGGGGTGGCTGTCCGACAGGGTGTCATGATTTTGCCGCTCCGGCCACCGGTCACTTGTGCTAGTCTTTTTCCGCTGGACTGTGCGTCTTATAATGAAGTTGTTTATAAAAACAACCGTTTTTTTTTTTTGAGGGGGGGGGGGGAACACACCTAAATTCTTTTCTTGCTGAGTTTCGGTATTAGGTACCAAGTTTCTGGCTACACTGAATGACAGGCAGCGAGCGTCACATGACTGTATAGTGCGAGAACAGAGGATGGGGAAGAAGTTTGGCATGTGACTCGCTTTTTTTTTTTTTTTTTTTGAAAGGATGGTCCCAGAGGACAAACCGATAAAACATCTCTAGGTGCAGTGGCTTCACACACGTGATGTAAAACAAATGAAATGTACACCTACGGTTCACATATGACGAGGACTGTCTGCACAAATTGCGAGGAGGAGGAGGAGGAGGAGGACGAAAAAGTAGAAAGGAAAGGCAGGGAGGTTAACCAGACGCATGTCCGGTTTTCTACCCTACACGAGGCAAGGGTTTTAAAGGGATGAAAAGAAGGAAAGGAGAGAGAGGGAAGAAAGTACTCTCAGTATGAACACGTGCAGTTTTCCAACACTTCACAATCGGTCACTGAGGCCAATCAACTTCATGAACCGTAACAATGGCCGCGTCGCCTTGCAAGCCTGCGACATTTTGTAGCGTTAGCTACACTGGCCTAGCCAAGCCCGTTTCGCGCGGCACATCAAGAGCCGTGCTGCGCATGCGCAAGGATCAGTGATGTCACACGGCTTGCGCACCGGAGCCACCGGAGCCGGCACCTCTCGCGCACTCCGCCGCCGCCGGTCTGCGCATTCCAGAGGAGTGACGTCGTAGCCGTGGTAGACGCACTGGCGCCGGCGCGCGCTCGCTGTGCAGTCGCTGTCTGACACTGCGCTGGAGCCGCTGCGCTTCTGACTGGCGTTTGCCAGTGTGGTATAGCCATGGAGAAGGAGAGCGCAAATGCTGCTCAACAGCGCAGAAGAACGGAGAAGCTTGACGGAGAAGCTTGAGCCGTCTTTGTGGCAATAGAGAAGCAACGTGACGTTGAGCAAAAATAAATATACATGTGCCACATAATACGTATACCGCGTGTGTGTCATTGGAGCAGCAGTAAGCATGACAATCAAGCTAATCATTGACAATCTAGACAACCAGGAAAGCTAAGAATAATCAGCTGAACCTTTGCTAACGCTACGTATATCCTGGCATAGCCGAGCTAAGCCACTGCAACTTTTTTCACCTATTGGTAACAATGCCCGCGTCGCCTTGCAAGCCTGCGGAAACTTTTTTCGCCTATTGGTGAAAAATGTTTTCCGCAAAATATATTTTTTGCCTTTTCGTTAACAATGCTTATTCTCAGTGTGGTTTGCACATTTAGATGGGAAAAATATTTTTGGGGTATTTATATATCTCGTCAATAAAGGGTTAAAAGCAGCCTGCGAATTCGTTGTTTCAATTTTAGGAAAACAAGTTATATTTGGCCAATCTCAGCACGTTTTGCATCCTTTCAAAGAGATCTGCATTGTCGCAGTACAATACTCTCAGTTCCTTCACCTATTACAACACTCTTGCGTGCATCTCGTGATGCGCTGTTGCTGCGTTTCATCACCGTCATTTTGATCGTGCATAAGATCGGAACGCCTTTCAGTTATCTCATTTACAAGATCCTCAGTCGGCAGTAAGATAAGTTGTCAACTATCAAAAGTACTCAGCGTAACCTTTATGGTTTACTTCATTTAGTAGCAGGGTGTCGAACCCCCCCCCCCCCCCCTTAAAGAAACACACACGCACACACCGGTTTGGTTCGGGCTCGGCTTCAACGCGCTCTTATTTCGTTCCGGTTAAGTTCTGGTTGGGAGAAACAACACTTTATAACGGTTAGCGAACCGGTTGGCAAAGTTCATTTCATCCAGCCATATCGCTACTTGCTGCTTAGCACTACCGACTTCTCCGCAAGGCGCAAGCGCAAGGTTCATGAAGAGGAGACGAAAATTCACGGATGAATTACACAGATGCGGGGAAATTTTCACGTAAATATTAAAGTAAGAGGAAATCATTGCGAATCCCTACGTCAGCGTAACGTCAGCGTAGCTTCCCACACTCGTTACTTTGACAGCAGCAGGTTTAGTTCATTTTTGTTTTGCTTCAGGTCTTTTAGTAAAGGACTGGTGGTGAGCGAACTGCGCCATGTGATCTACGGGGAGCTGGAGACAGCGTGAATTCACATTGTATTACATAAATTACAACATTCAACCTTTTAGTCTGTAGCAAAGAAAGAAGCCAGCATAGGACGGTTTGTGCTGAACCGTATGCGTAGACTCTTCCGCGCGTCTGCACGTGGCTCCTAGTCTTGCGCCGAGCTAAGGGCGGACAAAGAAACAAAAGCACGCACATTGTGCCCCACAAATAATTTCAACAACTCGCAAGACAGTGGTACGTTACTTGACTATGAAGCAAACGTGCGTTGATCAATGGCACGTAACAAAGCAAGATCTCGCGTGCCGTTTATGCAGCCGCGGTTACCGCCGTACACTGAGAAGGTGACAGCATTTTCTGGTGACCACAGTGTGATGGTTACAATGCGTCATGCAGCTGAGCTCGTTATCCTTCCTCGAAGAGATCGTCCTTTCCGCTCTCCGTGTTTATCTAGATTTAGTAAAAAATATCACCTAACGGCCGCACTGAGGTCGTCAACAGAAATATTTTGTTTGTTCAGCGGAGCGCCTGAAACAACTTTTCGGCCCCGGAACACAACTGACATGGCCGACTTCAAAAGTGCAAGCGTATCTGCCGAGGAGGACGTAGTTACACTAAGTGCATACCCGTCGTCTATGCCTATTCTCGTGCACAACGGAACTCGTAAGCTGTAACAATCTGCTAATAGGATGCGCCGACTGAAGAAGTAGTTATTCGAACAATCGTGCAAACTATTGAGCATCCGTGGTCGCCTTGTATGCTTGAACCGCTTCGTGCCAAACCGATAACCGTTATTTTTTTTTTCGGTTCAGGTACGGTTCGGGTTCAGGCATGTTTCAAAATTGCGTTTCGGGTACGGTTCGACACCCTATTTAGAAGAAAAGAAAATATTTACATTAGACTTTCGGAGGTCTGTTATTAAATATTAAATTTCTATTTGTAAATTCCACTATTCAAACTTTGCTTCTCGTTTATCGCTGTCTCGCGCACGCGTCCATTTCAGCGCGTCTTCGGCTTTTTGGTGTTTCACGGCTGAAAACGCGGAACCAAGTCTAAACGTCAATACAGCCGAATGCCAGTCTGCGCGCACGCTCGCACGAGAACACCCAGTGAACGTTACATACGGGTCTTTGGGACACGACAAAATTCTGACACTTTACACAGCAATTAGACTCCTAAGGGTTAATCATAGCTCATTTCACGTAAGCAGGGCGACGCAAGACGGCTTCTCAGCCGGCACACTGGGAGAGCGATGTTACTAAAGCTGTCTTTGTCGCAATGCTGAAAAGCCACGCCGTGAAGTCCAACTCGCGTTTCGCCAGCAGCGAGCTTCGCAAGTTGTAACTCGCTTGCGAGTCAATTACTGTGCTGCTTACGACTAAGCTTTTATAAAATGACATCCAGAAGCCATCACTTCTGCTTACGGGACATTGGAGACGTTTTGTCCCAGAATAGGGACACAAGTGCAGAGTCGAGTGCTAAATAGTTTTAAATAAACGTTAAATATATGTTGAAGACCTGTTAAAATGCACCGACGACAAAGAAAAACAGTAACTATACTGGGAAGAGGAAAAAAAGGTATGCTGTCTCGTTTAAGAACGAAATACTTACGGAAGACGGGAAACAGTCGGTGCGACAAAACATTCTCACTTTTTGAAGGTACAAGCGTCTAACATTTTATGGATTATATGATGTTGATGGTGCAAAAGGGATAATCATTTTCTGGAGAGCAGCTCTATTCCAACGTTGTTGTTTTGTTTTTTTTTTATTTAAGCCGCTCAAGCAAGAACTTGCTATTGCCATAATTTCACCAACCCGTGACGCTTGTCGTGCGAAGCCATTAAAAAAATGTGGTTGATCCCTCTTATATAGGAATCGGTATAGAACACGAAAGTGAAACGTGTCTTCACAGAAGTAGTGTAATGTTTATTGCACATTGATATATAATGTCTATTGGTGTTTTGTGGCTAAAGCGCCCTTAGGCGTTGATGCACCCACGCTGACGCCTGGTGGCACGTCTCCTCCATCACGACTACCAACGTCGATGACCATGAGCAACCGTCGTGCATATGGAAGCTGCACTACGCTGCACACGCTAGCACAACGCGAAAGACGAAGCACGTAACTGACACACTAATACAACGCGCAAGACAAAGCACGTAACTGAATCGTCACCGAGTCAAATCAGCGCGTACAGCGCGTCGTAATTGCAGCCTCCGCGATCAACTTCAGAAACATTTTCAGAGCTAATTGCGGAGGCCACGCTCCGCTGTGCTGAGTACGGTGAACGCCACCTAGGTGGCGTTGGTAGTGCTTCTTGATGCCAGCGTCCCTTCGAATGCTGGCATCGAGGCGTCGTAGTGCTGAGACCACCGAAGCGTTCACTGTCGGTGCGCGTTAAGGTACGTCCACACTAGCGACAAAAACGCGCGCGACACGCCGCACGCGGCAAGCGCCCGCGCGGCAGACTCGCGCGGGCAAGTCCACACTCGCGTTTTGCGGCACGCGGCAATGGCGCATGGAGTGCCGCGTTGTCTCGTTCCATTCGATACTTCTCGTGACAACGCGCTCTCCGTTCTGCCGGTTTCGTGTTCCATTCTGTGTTTCTTTGCGCCACTGCTGGTCACGCTCAGCCATGTCGGATACGGACGCGGAGCTACTGGTGACTGTGAACACTATAATACTGATTTGTTCTTTACTTGTGCAACGTCGACGTGCCAGAAAGCGGACGAGAAAGTTTTGGGTGCGCCCCATATGGCGGTACAGGGACACTGAGAGCCAGGCGCACACTCTGCTTTCCCGCATGTGGCACACAGCTCCTTGTCCTTAAAATCGACGTTCGATTTGTCATAGAGGCACGCATATCCGCGAACGGTTTCCAAAAACGCCTCCATTGCGAGGCGAATTCTTCGTCGATGTCTCGGTGGCGGTGTGGGAAGGCTTAACAAAAACAGCCCCCTTGACTGGACATAGCCTCTGAGATTTTACGGCGTGCGTGTCACTGTTCGATCTCAGAGCCCATGCATTATGATTCTTTGCTTGTGCGACAGGTGGCGCCTCAACTGCGCAGCTCGCTTCTGATTGGTGCTCGTTTTGCGGCTGCCGCAAAAAATGGGTCTCGCACCCATTCGAGCGTTTGCCGCGCGTTGCTGCCGCTTTTCGTGAATCTTGCCGCGCGCGACAGCATCGCGCGGCGTGTCGCGCGCGTTTTTGTCGCTAGTGTGGACGTACCTTTAGTGTCATAATGCAGTACTTCTCTTTTCTGCTCGTAGGCGGCGGCACCGCCCCGAGCAAGAGCGCGGGTACACGGAGGAGTGTTAGATATATAAGGCGCGTCTGTGTAGCTCTCTGCAAATGCGTTTGTGGCGCAATGGGTTAAACGCTCGGCAATCTATCGTCGCGGACCGAGAGGTCGTGGGTTCGATTTCCAAATTCTGCATGCTTGTGGAACTTTTTCTTCTGGTTTCTTTCTTTGTATTATGTTCGTGTACATTGTAAGCTGACGTATTTCCGTGACGGAAATACGTCAGTGAAGTCTTGGTGGACCCCGGCATAAAACACTTTCGTGTTAAAAGTTGAAGCGCGACCTTTCATTAGAGACCAAAGTGTTATTCAGGCCAAACAGACCTCACACAGCCTCATAACGTCTGGTCCCATAGAGGGGCTGACCGCAAGCTATTCATTCATGTGCGTCACTCGCGCGTCACCAAGTGCGCCCCCGTTGCCCGTGACAACGGTACGAAGCCACCGTCAAACGCTCGCGCGAGCTTCGGCTGACCCCGCAAAAATGTGACTGGCGGAAGAACGATCTCCTTCCGCGGCCTTTCGATGGCATCCCTGTCAGCGACAGTGTGTCGAGCGCATTCATCTCACAGTGTAACTTTAACCACTCGGCGCCCCCGAGCCTTCCGGTGATGGGGTGTCATCAGGCGAACGGGCGCTCAGGAATTTTCGCTCCGCAAATTGACGACGGAGTAATCAAACGCGGCGTACAGGAAATTGATGCAGCGGGCGCCCACCGCACCGCCGCTATTTCCGTAACCAAAGGCGCCGCAACAGGTTGAACGTTAGAAGCAGCGGTGGTGCAATGCCATTTTGCGGTAAGCGAGGGCGGACACACACACAATCAAACACTGGCGTCTAACGCTACGATTGCGCCCAGAGGGGGAACTAATTGTCCCAACTGTCAATTCCTCCGTTGTCCGATCTCTCCCCTCTCCCGGCGTTCCCCTCTTTCTGTGTTTGTCCTTTCGAGTCCGCATACCTCCTTCTCGTCGCCTAAACGGAGAGTTAAGGAACGAGAAGAAAAATAAATATCAAACGAAGAAGAATGGAGGCACGACGGGAGAGGAACGGGAAAGTTCAAACGTCACTTGCGACCGGCCAATGGCGACGCTCCCCTTGCACTCCGTCTGACGTCGCGTGCGCCGAAGAAACAGGCAGCATCGGCGGTGGCGACGAGCAAGCACCCGTTGTACGACAGAGAGAAGGCGGGGGGTAAGGGGTGGCGGGAGGGGGGGGGGGGTGTTCTTCGTGGGAGGGCAAGAGACTGCTCCCGCACACACCGTGGCGGCGGCGAGACGAGGGTTAGTGGAGATGCGAGGAGGAGAGCCGCCTCGCTCTACCTGAAAACTTCTCGTCTCGGCACGTGCCAAAGTCGTCTCGCGCCTCGTACACTCCGAGCACGCACGCCGGACGGAGCAGCCGTCGTCGCCGCCGACACGCCGCAGACCGGTCTCGGAGTACGGGACAAGCTCCCGGCGGCCGGCCGGCCTCCGCGAAAACGACGCCGGGTCCCTCGTCGTCGCTGCTGGTGAACCATTGGCGAGAGACAGCCGTCCCAGAAGCTCGAGCCAGGACAACCAAGAGGAGTTTTCGTCTCGCTCGGTGAAACCGCTCTGTGATGCACCGCTGCTGAACAGCGAAGTTGCCCCTCGTCGCCGGCGGCACCAGCGGCAGCAACCTCCGTGAAGACATGCCCGCGGCGCTACCGCGGTGTTCCGTACCATCTGTGCGCGTTACCAGGCGGCACCCCGAGACGAGCCATCCAGCTGGTTCGCAACCAGACTCGCTCCCTCCTCTTGTCATCTAGGCCTCACGAGGGAAAAAAAAGGATTCCAAGTGGGGAACGACGGGCAATGTGCGTTGCGGGAGACGCTGCTACCTTACGGCACCGCTACATCGGCGTTCCCGAAGCGCGTGGTTTCGTGGTCGCACCGGCTGGTGCTCGTCGCCGTAGTCGCCCGTCCGGAGGAATAGCAACCGGTGTGCCGCCGTTGCCGACTGGTGTGAGAAAAGCAACTGCGCTCGAGCCGATCGCGCCTCGGTTTCCGCTTCGCTTCGACGTCGAGCCGACATCTTCGCACCGTCGACAACGAGTGACCGTTGTGTGTGTGTGAGACCTTCGGTGACGTGGAGCCTTCTCCCGCTTTGGTGACGTGTGTGCCGATATTAGTGACGGGCTAGTGAACGCCAGTATGTGTATATAGGGGAAAACGAAAACTTCGAGAAAGTTAGGCGATTGTTCACATTTCATACCGTTCTAAGGTGCTCTCTCCCGTACTTTTTCTGAAAAGAGTGCGAAGGAACTACTGCCGGGTCTTTGCTCCAGAGAGTTGTCCAGCTTAGCTCGGATAACGGCGGAGCTAGTGCCAGTACAGCTCGCGTCGTGGCGAGTGAGCGGTGCCAGAATTCCGCTGGTTGCAACCCTTCAGTTTGCGCAAAGAAACCAGGAGCGGCAACTCGCGCCTTGCGGAAACTTCGAGAGCTACCGCTGCAGTATAACATGCGTCACGGGCTACGGTAAGTCGACGAGCTAGCGGAAAAGCCGAAGCGACCGATTGCCGACTACACCCCCGCTCGAGCGGCGTCATCAACAACGGAATTCAAAGCACGTATTCGCGTCGACCGTACAGCAAGCAAGACTGACTACGCGGATGATACTTTTTTCTTTCTAGAGCATTCCTGGAAAATTTTTAGGGTTGGTGAATGTGAGTGTAGCTCAAATCCTTGAAGGAAATCTAGACCCATCCAAGACGACGACGCCGACGCGTCCCAGTGCAGTCATTGAAGACAAGGCGGCGCTCTGGATGCAAGGATACTCTCTTTCTCTCTCTCGGGGACAAACTAGTGCGTTCGGCTGAGGACGACAAGCAACGAGAAACTAGACCTGTACCTCTCTCGGCAGATCTACTCGTGTGCCACCGGTGACCTGCGCTTGCATCGCAGAAGGCAACCCCTCGAACCTCGTGGAAGACAGTGAAAGAAGGCAACTGCGACGCAGTCTCCCACGTAAGCTGAAGCCAACCGGGTGGGCAGGAGAGGCGAACGATCGTCACCTAAAGCGGGGACAATAAGCCCGCGGCAAAAAGGCAGGCATGCGCAGTCGGCCGGAGGCGCGTAACTCGGCCTGATCGCGCCCATGCTGTGTCCCGTCCTGGCGGTGTCGTGGGCGCTGCTGGTGGCGGCGGTGCTTCTTCCCCCCGGGTGCCGGGCCAGGGCCGTCATGGGCGGCGGCGGCGACGACCCGGACCGCGCCCGCGCCATCGAACTCATCAAGGGCCGCATACTGGCCGACCTGGGACTGTCCAGCGCGCCCACGAGCTACGGCCGCGGGGCCTCCAACAAGCTGCACTTGGATCACATGATGCGCGTCTACCGGCGTAGCCTGCACCACCCGCCCGAGGAAGGCGGCGGAGGACGCAGTCGCGGACGCGGCAGGAAAGGCCTCGCCCGCGGAGCCGCCAAGGAGGTCACGCACTACTACAGCTTTAAGAGCGAAGGTGAGTTCCTCGAAAGACTCCTGCGCCTCGTATCGTACATGTAGACCTTTCCCACGACAGTTCGTCGTATACATGTAGACCTTCCAACGACCTTAACCGGCGCTGGACGACTAATGCGTGCATGCGTGAGCACGTGCTCTAGAGCACGAAGAGTATAGTACGTGGAGCTGAATTTACAAAGCTTTTTTTTTTTTCCACAAGTGCTCTGTCTCACTGGCCTTCTTAAGACCAATTCTAACGTAAGAGCTTTTTTTTTTTTTTTTGTGAATACGGACCCTACGTTTTTGCAACTTCTTGCACGTATTCTGGCTCTGCTACGTAAACTGTGGGAAGGTCTACATAGCTGCCCGACGGATGGTGGTTAGACGTGCGCCACTGGCTCCGTTTAAGCGCTCGGAGTAAATGCTTCGGACAAGTCTTCTGCTAACGCCCATCGAAGGATGCGTCACCTTGGCCAGCGTACACATGTACAGCACCGGTAAGGCTATCCGATGAACGCGGATTCGAACGCTACGGCCACTGACCAACGGTGTTCGGCCTCTGGTCCGTCGTACAGCCAGATTGTAACTGCTCAAGCTGTAGTATGGCCCCGCCTCTGCAAGGAACGGCAATCAAACAGCTTAGCCCAGTCGCGACGCTTCGATAACGTAGTTCGGAAGGAAGGATGTCTAAAATCGCCGGCTAGTTTCTAGCCATGCGACCATTATTGCGGTCCTCGCATTCGGTAAGGACCACACCAATTATCGTAATGCTAGAGACTAACCGGCGAGTGTTTTAGATTAGGTAGTGAAAGGGTATATTTGATAATTTATAAACACCGATGCTATACGTAACAGCGAGTGAAGAGGCGACTGAGAGCGTCTGATTTGAAACCGAAGCAAATTGTAGGCGACGTGAGCAGGCTCCACCAGTGCTGATTTCTCGACCAAACACCTGGCGTACACATTCACGTAAAACAGGAGATTCGGTAAAGTGGAAGGATAAGGGAGCTTGAGTTTATCTACGCGGAGGTCGTATGGCAGTGTCTTGGATAACAGCGCACTTTCAGCAATGTACGCCCCTTTGTCGCTCGTAAAGGGCCGTACGTATCGCGGATCGGTGCTTCTTGAACGCCCCCCGACTGTGAGCTATACTGTGACAAGTTTCGCAGTGCATCTTGAACGCGATGGTCACGTGAACTCGACAGAGAGGTCTGTTGGACGGTTCCTCCGTTATTCCTCACAAAAAAACACGCAAGATTTCATTTTACACTATGACGTCTCCCTAAGCCAGCTCTAAGTGGCCGTTCTACGTACGCCGGAACGAAACGGGAAGGAAAAGCGAAAATACGCTTCTTACGCCGGATTACTTGAAAGTGAGATGACTGGTCGTGGCGTAGCCTGGTGCCAAGTGTGCTCTGGCCCCAAAGCCTCTGTGAATGAATCACCTCAATGTCACACACACACGGCGGCGTGTGTGGAAGTTAACCTTCGCCTTCTAGTTCGTTTCCTCGTGTTCGCGTTTCATTCCGGAGTGACAGTACATCACTTATCCAAAGAGGGCACGATGCAGGTCAGTGCCGACGTCGAATTCCTCCATTAAAATGCGAAACGTTTCCTTTTTCTTTTTTTTTTTTTTCTTCCGACGCCGCACGACACCACCGATTGCTCGGGCCGAGACATTATAAAAAGAAAACGAAAATAAAGAAAGGCACAGCTAAACAAGGAAGGCGACGAGATTACAAGCAAACAAAAATAAAATTTGTTACAGTTCCAATTCATTTCAAGCAGCAACTACGTTCGTTTTTTCGATACTGTCGCGTTTGGCTTCGGAGGCTCCGTTCGTCCTTGTTTTCCGAAACCCAGCGGGAATCGCTGCCTTTCCTGTACGAAGCAGGAACACCCGTGATCGGCATGTAGCGTGCTTACGTAGTTCGTTGAGCTCGACGGCGACTTGGCTCGCGCGCAGGGAGCGTTAATCTGCTTAGAGCAACACCGCTCGCTCAGCTTCTCCGGCACGAAAAAGAAATCCGCGGCGGCTGTTTTTCTCGCTGCGTCGTTCCTCTAAGAGAACAGGTTCAGCGACCCGAACTTTCGTTTTTCTTAACCTGTTCATTTGACCGAAACATGGGGAATACGGCCTCACAACCATTTCCACAACTGAAAAACACTCGGTTCTTTAATATACGAACGTTTACCCAGCTTCACGAGAATCCAGGGGCATGCGCCCGGATTTCCCGACACCTTTCACCAGTTTTGGATGTCTTGTCCATGATAGAGGATGATTTAGAGTATTTTCTACTGTGCTATTCGCATTGTAATGCTACTACATTACTACAATACTACTACTCAATATCTAAAGAGGATGCAGCATGAATTTGGTACAAACAGAAGCTGACTCATTAGACACACAGACAGTAAGCAAGCAAGGGAATGTGTCCCATGTAACTATATACCGGGTGTTTCTCAATTGATGTCCTACGGTAGATATGGCAACAATTCCATGTGTGCAGCTCGGTTGCTCGCAGAGGCCGAAAGTAAGCTCCGTAGAAATCGAAATCTTCATTTCCGCAATTACCAACTTAGCTAATTACTGATTATTTACATTACACGGCATACATCGCGCCAGCAAACTGAATCCGGATGGTGTTCGAAGTGTGTTCACTTAATACGGTATATACACGTTTGCGTTTCCCGTAGCTTTATCCTGCTAGAACATATTCTATGCGACTGTCCTGAATATAATGTTCCGAGACAGTCCCTGGCGTCCGTTCTAGCACACCTGGACAATCGACCACTGTCAATTGAAACCATTCTCACGTGTCGTTGACAGAAGACATCGCAGCTGAAAGCGACGAAGGGACTGCTTAGGTTTTTAAAGGAAACGGGCTTGGACAAGCGGCTATGACAGTGATGTCACGTACCACGCAAGAGTGACGGACTGTGACTGACGATGTGTGTGCTGTGTACGTTATGTGCTCTCTCCCTCTCTCTCTCCTCCCCATCTTTCATTCCCCCTCATCCCGCTCCCATGTGTAGGGTAGCAAACCGGTTGTGCTGAACTGGTTAACCTCCCTGCCTTTCCTTCTCCACTCTTTCCTTCCTTCCTTCCTTATCCTGCAGCGCGAAAAGTGCACTGCCTTCAGTAAACTATAATACACGTGAAGAGCCAATGCAAATCGTCGCAAGTTTTGAGCATGGATGTCTCGAAACCGGTGCTAGTTTAATGATCCCTGCAAGGTGAACACCTCGCCTTGCTACTGCTACGCCTATGTTAAATCAAATTTAAAGGTTTAGATTACATCGTTTCGCTACGCAAGTGAGAAATGTGTTTTGTCGAAGTGATTCAGACCTTTTTTTTTTTTTTTAAGAAACCAAGCTGCTTAGTTAAAATTGCGCCGTCATGACACCTACGATTCTTTCTAACAATGTTCGAATTAAACCTAAATCAACCTTTTTATACGAGCTACGACACGTATCGACGAAGCCACAGTTTCGCATCACGCTTACCCGAGCACATGGAGGAAAGAAACAAAACTCCATGCTCGAGCAAGACCTGGAGCTGGCAGCAACGTGCGAGCGCTGCAGATGCACGCTGCCGTCATCTTTTCTCTATGCACGTGCTCTGAGCAGGGCGGTGGAATACAACGCGACAGATCACGTGTTGGGCCGAGTTTAGATACGCAATGTGCCCTCGTAGTTCTTTTCCTTCCTTTATGGCTCGCAGATGAAGCACGACGCGCTACAAAGAAAACACGGGCTGGGTGACGCCCTCTCAAGGCAAACGGCGTCTCCCTATACATACCCTTAACGGTTTACACGCGTGTGTGCCGATTACCTGCCGGAATGGCCTCAGCACTATAGAACGCCGAGGCCGGGGGATACGCAAGGCACACGGGATACGCAGACATGACGCAGAAGTGGCACGGTCGGTACACAACGCGCATTATCGGCTGGTTATCGGCCACTGCTGTGCATTAAGACCTGCGAGAGGCCGTCGGCGTCGGAAGTATTTGGGCCAATCGATTGCTACAAAATCCGCTTACACTGCTCGCACGCCGCTAATCGCCGCAATCCCCTCTTCCCCTCCCCTCTCTTTCTCGACGCGTCGGGAAATTTCAACCTCCATCCCCCCTCTCCCTTACCTGGTATAAACAACGTGCCTTGTTTACATAAGAGAAGCGTGACCTTGCTTACGCACGGCAAGCGCGCGTACAGAAATGACGTTCCCGGTAGCTGACTACATACGTAACGCGACCGCGGGGGGAGGGGGGGGGGGGGGGGGGTATTGTACCGTTCGTGGCTAGAGTTACTTCATACAGTTAACTACTCCATTCGCGACTAGGGAATAGAGTAACTGAGAGATGCCGAGCTTCTTCTGGCGGTAAGAGAGAGAAAGCGAACGATTAACTATCGACTTTGTCTATATTATAATATAGTGGCTTTTTTCAGTGTCGTAGATTCGCCATTAAAGGGAAACTGAGGAGGTTTTAGAATGGGAAGATTTACGGGGGTTTGGAAGGCTGACACGGTATAATTCAATTCCTGCAGTTATTTTCTCGATTTTGCGTGTAGCAGCACCGCAATCGCGGTTTAAATTTTCGTTGACGCTCCGCCCCTTCGCGCGCAATGACATCAATGCAGGGTCACGTGAGCGCGCTATTCGAATCACGCTCCTCGCCGATAGCCAAGATGACGTCACGATCAGGTTCGCCATCAAAGCCCGTTAAACGACCCGCGGCGTCTCCCGCAGACGCTGCGGCTTGTTTTTGCTAAATTAAAGCAACTTCTGTTGGACGGTGCTCTCTATCGGCGTGTACATATATATATATATATATATATATATATATATATATATATATATATATATATAGTCGTATCATAAGGAGCCAATAAACATTGACACCAACGAACAGACTGATCATAAAGGAATGCAAAGTACGTAGGCACCACCCTTTATGCCCTTGTCTATCGCGCGGCACAGTTTTCAACAAGAAGAATGTACCAATTAGCCCGTGAACGAATTCGTTCGAAACTGAGTACGTCTTAGGCCTGTGCTGTGCATTAATTCGAGGAGTGCTTTCTCGAGACAGAGAGAGACCTCTTTAACGAATCCTGTGGACGTTTGCCTTACCTCTTTAAGAAGACAATAACGCTACGGTCGCAAATGCAGTGTCTCTGACAAGAGAAACACGGCCGGTGCTGTCGCATGAACTACTGAATGCTAAAGCTATCATGGTGATGGTAATTTTTTTTTTTGCTACCGCACGCTTTGAGCATTCTCACACAAAGCTATCGCTATTACTGTATAGCGCCTAAGACTTGGCCTGCACAGCCGCGCTAGCCAAGACCGCAGCCAAGCCGCAAGCGTTTGTGCGAGTTGCGTAACAGAAACTCAGCGAGTCTGCAGGGATTGTGCTCCTTAACTTATTGGCTTGTCATGTTGCGTTGTTGCACAATTCACGCTGTGTGCAGCCTATTTTACGATGTTGTTGCGCAATGTTGCGGCCACGCCCTTTGCAGTTACTACACCTGCGCCTATGGCATGGCCTCGCATCCGCAAGCAGCCTTTCTGTCTTTGGCGTTTAGACCAGCTTCTGTTTCTGCATAATTGGTTATGATTAATAGGTCATTCATTCATTCGTTGATTCATTCATTCGTTGATTTGGTCATTTGTTGATTTGGTCATTCGTTGATTTGGTCATTCGTTGATTTGGTCATTCGTTGATTCATTCGTTCGTTTATTCGTTCGCTTATTCGTTCGCTTATTCGTTCGCTTATTCGTTCGCTTATTCGTTCGCTTATTCGTTCGTTTATTCGTTCGTTAGACCTATTTATTAAGTTCACGTAGGAATTTCAAAACTCCTTGTCCATCACTTCGTTATAAAGACTCTGCAGGTGAAATATTGTAGGATGCTCTGCCGTCGACAAATCCCACGAAGCTCTGCCAGGCGAAACATTTTAGCAAGTCTGGGCCCAGGATTCGCGAACATTTTCGCACGCAAGAACGGTTCGCGCAGAACGAGAAACAGCGGAGTGAGTAACGACAGCGAACGGCAGGACACACGAGCAGGCCAGCCAACCGACAGTTTCGACAAGACAAAAGCGATCTAATTGTTCGTGCCGATTCTGCCGTCAATCGTACACAGGGTACGAAGTGGTAGCGAAGACAAGGGCAGGAAATACAAGAACACCGTACACAGAAACACACAATTCGTCACCACACCGTGTCTCTCAAGCTCCTTCCCACCTGGAGAGGATAACTATCTGAAAGAACGAACTGTGCACCACAATGCGGTGCCTCATACAAGGTGGCTTGTCCAACGTGGCTATCCGTTCCCGCGAAGGGCTTCGGCTACTCCGATACCTCGGCATATCAGTTCTGCATCTCGCAGCACCTCGTTCGCTCCAGAGGTCACTGACATCGCTCGAGGCTGCTGCGCGTTCGCAAAACTGCGATTCAAGCTTTAGTATCGCCGCTCGAGATTGGAAGTGTGTGTTTGGCAAAAAGGTCCCATCGTAACCTGATCGCCGATTCGGAGGCTGACGCGATCCCATTTGCATGCGTTTCGGCATCCGCGCTTCCCCGCTCTCTGCACCCGCCCTTCTTTCTTTCTTTCTTTCTTTCTTTCTTTCTTTCTTTCTTTCTTTCTTTCTTTCTTTCTCCGGCTATTGTCGACCGCCCCACGTGGCGCCCTCCCACCTTTTCCCGCTTAGCGTACGCACCCGAATCGTGATGAACGAGGGGGCCATTACTTCCGTCTCGTTTCCCCCTCTCACCCCGCTGTTTATGTTACCGTCCTTCCCACTTACGCCTTCAGTCGCCGCCGCCGCCGTGAAGTTAACGGCCCCGGCTGTTCTAACCCGGCATGGCGGCGCTATTTAAACGACCCCGGCGGCGCGTGCTTGCCCGCTCGTTAACTGTCACCGGAGAAAGAGGAAAGGGAGAAAGGGGTGAGAATAACAGGCGGGGGCCGACCTCAGTAATAGTTGACTGCAGCGTTTCGTAAGCGACACGTGACAGCATCAACCAATAAGGGAGGCGAGAAAACCCGCTCCATGCGTATCATTTATACGCATCGCGGCCTGCTATAGTCCCCCCGCACACCGTTTTAATGTGATGGCCGCGGACCTATCATTGACGGTTCGATCGAGAAACGTACGCTATCAGCGGCCCTTGCTCGAGTGATTGCTTGAAACCTTTTTTTTTATATATATATACGCCACCATTTCTATGCCTACCTAACGAGGAAACATGTCCGTCCGTCCTTCCGTCTCTTTGAAATAAATTCGAAAAATAAAATTCGAATAAAATTCGAAATAAATTCGAAAGGGGAAAACGCTGGCGGTAGCGAGTTTCGAATCTACGACAAACGACGACAAACCATACAATGTGTTGTATGCTTCAGGCATGCGTACAGGCATGCGTACAAAACAAATGTCAAAGGAGAACCGTTTCTATGAAGGCTCTGTTGAAGGATTTGGCGATGGTGGAATAAAAGCCATCTCTCGTACCACATTTAGAGTCGACCTGGAGCATTGCTGACATCAAGAAAAATCAGATGTTGCAAAAATTTCATGCCAAACACGCCACATCCGCGATGCGTTTCGGTGGTCGCCGGATGCGCCTTCCATTGGGGGCGTTCCTTCACCGACCGTAATGCCACCGATCTCTGAGGGCTCACGCACTTCCCGTCGCGCAACACGCACACATATAAACAGTCAATGAGTTGATAAGGAGGATAAGGAGTGATGAGGGCTTATATGGGCCTCATTACGGTTGATAATGCTGCGACGCGGATGGAAAGGTGGTAAAGAGCGATAAGGACTTATAATGGTCGGATCAATTCTGATAAGGTTAATAAGCACTTATAAGTGTTGATAAGGATCCGATCAAGTCCGATAAGATTGATACCGACCGACAAGGGTTGATAAGAGTTTATACTCATCGGATAAGGTTTCATAGCATTGATGATGACGCCGGGATGCGTGGAGACGAGGAAGTGACACAATGCTTATACGCATTCTTAGACAACTCCCAGAGTAGTTTCTGAGTTAATTTTTTCGTTAAATTCGATACTTAGCCCTGCGGCACAAAAAGAGTGGCGCACCTCACATAGGCATCTAAATATGTGATGGTTCGTTTCAATAATGTATAGCAGGGATACTTAGTTTGAACCGTAAGTTCACCGTTGGTGGTCCGGTGGTCGACTTGCACGTATAGCCGCTCCATATTCTACAGGTAGCCACGCCTCGACAAGCGCAGTCCGGGCAGCAGTCATATTTTGAGGACACCGCAGAACTATACGAATAGCGAGAAACGATTTCTAAAGCGGCCTTACCAATGCCAGTCTGCACATAATTACTGCGGTGACGCCTTCCGATGCGTGACAGAACGGACTCGGCACTGCCTCGTTGTACCCTGCAGCTGTGGCGACGCGGAACGTAACTATGGAAATGCAGTAAAGAACGCGGGAAAGGATATATCGTTGTGTATCTGTGTGTCTTAGAGATAGCCGTGAGTGAAGGAGAGGGGGGGGGGGGGGGGGGGGGTCGGCGAGCTTAGGTGGAACCTCTTACCGTTTGCAACGGCCAAAATGTCCTTGTCTCGTGCGCTTTTTGCGTTTCTTTTGCGACGGCTACTTCGAAGGAAGCCGCCGTTAGTCTCCCTTCCTCTGCCGGCGACAGGAGGTCGTTTTCGCGAGGAATCCGGAAAGGCTGATGAAAAAGTAAAGGTGAATTGGTAGCTATGTAGACAACGGCGACGGTCTACGGAGAAGCACGGCAGTTACTGAAGGATCTAGGGTGCGTACAAATGATAATCTGTCGTGATGGAACGGCTCATTGAGCGCGTTAGGGCGTAAAGTGCAGCTTGAAGGACCACGTCCGGTGCTTTCGTCGGGGCACCTGCTACCGTGTTGTGCTTGTATGGGCGATGTTATGCGCGCGAAATGAAACGAATTCGCAACTTTGCAGGTACACGGAGGGAGCCCATTAATTTTGGCCAAGGCTTTAGACAAGCCATGTCCAGCGTTTCAAAAAGTGTGGTCGCGACTTTCTTTTCTTCTTTACTCGCTACGAATATTTTTCATAGATTCCTTTCTTAACGTTTTTTTTTTTTTCGACTGTATAATGCGCAACGATATAATGAAATGTAGAAGAAGGTTTGGTGCTCAGGCGCGCTACAGAGTCTTCGGCTGTTTCAAATAAGCAAACGGAAGTGATTTTACATTAACAGATCTTTAAAAAAAAAGCATCCACTGCTATCTCATTTGCAAAAATACGCAGCGTCTCATACTGCGTGTGAATATTCTTATTTTCATATTTTGTGGCAGTTCTCGACACACAACAGTCACGCAATCGTCCATCTTCGTGCACGTCAAAATACCGAGCTCGTGACACCACGCCGCATGCAGGTATCGGCGCTTGCGTATATAAGACACGTGTAGGCGGGGTACGGGTGCAGTTCCGCGAGTTGAAAAGCTCACGGAGTGGCCCCTAATCGACCCTACAGTCGAAGGTATCTCCGGCTTGCTTTTTTCCCTCTTCCAAACAAAGAGAACGCAGTTTGGGTCGCCGCGGAAAAGCTGGTTTGTGAGAGACCGACAAGTCGGCGCCCAGGTCCCACAAACGCACTGCACTGCGCTGCTGCGGAGAAGCCGTTCAGAGGCGAGGCCGCAGTCAATGGCCAGCCACTTCCTGCTTTGTAAGGAACGTGCGGCGCAGTGCAACCAACCGCTCTATCCTTCGGTGCAAGGCATGCAAATATACGCACCGCCACTCCCAAAGATACTTCCTTCACCAACGGAGCTTCACGCAGGGCACGACGCGATTCACACTGCGCAGCGTTTCTCCTCTCTTCTATGCAGTAAATACCCGAAAGAAACACAAGACAGAAGTACGCAGGAGGACGTAAACTTGAAGTCATCAACTATAAATTTGAAGACGGTGCCGGTGTTTGGTCGGTGGTCTACGACTTCCAAGTTTGAAGACGTAGACGGTGGGTATTGGAACCAACCGTAGACGGCTAAATAGACAGTTAAGGCGACAGCAGCCATCCCAAGTCTCGTTCCAATTTGACGAAGCCGGCGAAAGAGACAGCTTCGCGAAGACAACATCGAAGTCAAAAGCGATGCAGGCTATAATTTTGCTGTCCAAACAAGATGACGGCTGAGGAGAAGGCATGGAAACTCGACGGGAGCATTGCCTGTGCACGAGAAAACGTAGTCACGGTTTCTTATGCTAAGTTGTGCGTTTCGAAGGCTTGCGCACGGCAAAGTACTCAAATACGGCTACAATATGTGTGTTTCTCAACTTCATGTCGACGCGAGGCGGCATGAAGTCAGAGAAACGTCTTCCAGATGCTTTCCCTCATTTGGGCTCAAAGCTGTCTGCTTAGCAGTCACCGTAGATTGTCTGCAATGCTAGCCAGAGTTGGAACACACCCAGTGGTCAATCTAAGGGTGTCTCTGCATTCAACGTGTCGACAAGGAGGCGTGTCTTCGTCAGAACAACAGCTCCCTTCTGAAACATGGCATCCATGGCGTATTTCCGGCTCCTAAAATCGCTTCCGGCACATGGAGTTAGCAAAAACATGACCTTGGAGGTCTGTGTCCGTTACCCACAGGGAGCTGTCGCTGGGGCGTGGATTTGGGCACAGCCTGTTGTGTCCGGAGATACCCCTCGTTTGACTGCTGTTGACTACAACATAAAACAACAAGATTACGTGAGACAAAGGATTCGCAATAACATGCAGTCATCAACCATGCCCGAACAAGGATGCCTCAATCTGCAGCTAACGTATATAGATAAGGGGACCTGTCTTTATCAGGTCCTGACGAAGACGAGTGCTTGACGAAGACGAAGTCCTGTCGTCGAAACATTGGCTCCAGACTGAGACACCTCTTGTTAGGTCAGTGTTAATCCCAATAAGACTATGTTTGCGTTAGTTCGTAATTAAAACATCACTTCCTTCAGAGTGGCAATAAGATCGCGTGCCAGCAGTGCGACTTGTGATGCCAGATTTTGTTGTACCAGCAACGCGAATTTGCATTATTATATTCCTTCGACTCACAGGATGAGTTCGTAACAGTGATTGTGAAGTAACGAAGTATCTTCATTTTTTTCCCTGCATGTATAAGCTATTGTCTCGTTATTAAATCTCGAGTGCAGTTTTTCCTGCACATAATTTCATTGCAATATGCCATTCAGCGGTCTAGTTTTTTTTTTTTTTTATCCGCAAACATCGCTGCTGCATGGCCATTTGCCATGTTCGCTTCAACGGGCATCGGAGATTTTTCTGGCAACCATTACTTTTTCTTTTATTTACCACACGAGCTGCCAAATGGCATATTATACGAAATAAATGCGTGCGGGCCTTCCTTGTAATGAAGCCGCGCAAGTGATCTGCGGAACTTATTGTCCATAATTAACAGCTCGTGGTTTTTGGGATGGTTTCTCCGTATCTTGATATCTATAAGCACTTATTATTCTGAAGTTAGAGTTATGCATAGCTTATACCACTAAGACCCTTTTCCCTGTAGCTTCACGGGAAACAAGAGTTTCAACTTTCAACGGCTGAGTATAACATAGAAAGGCTGGGTGGCTGCGGGCATTTGGGGACTGATTAAACGCGCAGATTGGAGCCGGTTGTTTCGAACCACCAACTACTCGAGTGCAACGTAATCTATCGAACACCTTATATTAGTTGTATTCTTATTACTGCACTGTGAGGGCAAAGGGAATGTTTGGTGGTAACATATTTTTTACTCCATTTTGACTCCATTTTCTACGGTACTCGTATGCACTCGTAATGGCAGCGACAATTCATCCCTCCTCTTAGCCTCTCTCATAATTCGCTGTCGTAATAATCTCCGTCCAACGGCAGCGACAAATATAGCTAATTAGCGACAATTACTCTTACCCGTCGGTAGCGCGTTATCGTCACGGTATTGCGTAGTCGCGCTCTAGCATTGAAACTTCGGAAACACTTGTTTTTTCCGTCTGGTGTTGATTTGCTCGCACTTCCTTAATAACCGCCCTTCATAGCAAACCCTTGCTGTCCTCTTCGCTCGACACCCAAAACACGACGTCGTCGATCTACTCTACGTCAGCGAGCGTTCCTTATTTTCATGTTTCCTGCGTCATCGATGGGGTCTCGGCCACGTAACCTCCTTGGCATCAAGTCAACTTTACTGCCCCGAAGCAAAGCCTCCTCCGCCGTCCTGCCCCTGCTCGAGACGTCCTCTTTCCCACGTGTCCGTCACACGGACAGTCGACGCCTCGCAGTTCCGCGTGCGCGGCTTGACTATACTGGCCGAAGAATGTCAAGAAGCGTTGGAATTTCGTCGCGAGAGACCACGCCGCATTTTCCTGCGCTTCAGCGTTGTCTCCTCCCTACGGGTCAGTGTTTACTTTTTTTTAGTTTTTTCTAAGTGCGGTAACCGGGGCGTCGCTGGCCGTACTCGGGTCCTTCTGGGGGGGGGGGGGGGGGGGGGGGGGGGGGGGTCCGGTAGCGAGGCGCCCTGCCCCCAACAGCAGCGCGCGTCAACAGGTCGCGGACGGAGGCGAGAAAGGTGCGCGGCGCAACGAGAAACCGGCGCATTTCCTCGGTACGGCTTGTCGCAGCTACAGGGGCTGTGAGAGCGACGGGAGAGGAGGGATGGGGGGGGGGGAGGTTTGTAACAGCGGAGGGACCCATTTTTAGAAGAAAACGAGCTCCCTCGTTGGTTCCAGCGCGAGCAATAAAATCTGTCGATAGCCACGCGGAAGACAAAAAAATAAAAAAAAGTGAGCGCGAAAGACCTGCACAAAAAAGACGCTGCTCTTCACTCTCGCCGGCCCAGGTCGACAGAGAGGGAGAGAGACACACGTTCCTTAGGCCTTGCTTGTATATTTCAGGAGAGTGGGAGAGGAGGGGCGACTAAAGTCACCCAAAGGCAACTACTCTGGCTTTTCGGAAGGTGTCTCGCTGTGGGTGGGGGGGAGTGAAGAATTGGTTGAAAAAGAGAGAGAGTGTGTGTGTGTGCTGCTCGCCAGCGCTCTGGAGGGGGGTGGTCGCGCTGTGCCGGCAAGCTGCGCAGGGCGATGTCGGGTATCGATAAGGGTGCGCGCATACCTCGAGTCTTCGCCCGGAGCGCGCACGACGAACAGACACGACGCGGGAAGCTGGGGCAGCCGTGGAGGCGGCGACGCACTCAGCGCCGACGCCGGTCTCCCCGATGGTATCGTTCCTTATCAGCGGGGTGTTTTTCTTTTTGTTTTCCATCTGTTTGTCTAACGCCGGCCGGTGCCCTATTGCCTGCGGAGGAATCGCCCAGTAGAGGCAGAGACGGTCACGTCGTCGTCCCTCGCCATCGGTAGTGTCTAAATCGCGCCCCCAGCGACGGCATTCGCGGAGTAAAGTAAGCCAATCTCGAAGGCCCTGCTTTTCTGCACTGCAAGTGCCGGAAGCAATCGTGGGAGCCGGAAATTCATCACGGCAGCTATGTTTTCGACATCACCCTAAAGAGTTTCTCACGAAAATGGCCTGCGGGAACTCCGGCGCTGTTGTCCTTACGGGAACCGCAAGCATGGCGTTTTGGCCAACATGGAAATAATCATTGAGTTGAACTGAACGTGGGGCGAGTTCTCGCGTATTCATTTTCTAGTACATTTCAGCGCGCACAACCGACAAAGCCACAAAATAAAGGTACGTGGGATGTAGGCTATTTGCTTCTAACACTTCTGCACGGAATGCGCTGCAGCGAAATGTCGTCTACAAATTGCTTGACGCCCGGATGCCGTCGGAATGTTCGCAGAGTGCTTAATGTCTCCATTCCTACGTTTCACTCGCCACGGAAAGTGCAGAGACTGCTGCTTTCATTACTGCCATAACAATTATATGGACACTCCAAGCGATTTTTTACGTCGGCGTCGCCGTGAGGTTCCGTTATATATATATATATATATATATATATATATATATATATATATATTCCGTGCCATGCTATATTACATATGGTATGTGCTGGTTATATTGCCACACCATCCGATCACTAAAGTTGATAATATACGAGGTCTTACATCCTTTACAAAATATTGCTCAGAATCTTGAGAATGGCTGTCCACAATAAAATGTCATGAAACAAAACACCGCCAGCGCGTGCCTTCTACCTTAAATCTTAGCGTACGTTTACTTCAATTCCTACTGCGATTACAACTACAAGTCCTACACTTCGTGTAGTATTCTAACATGTTGCTATCGCATTCATTGCTTCACCCTTATGACGAAACCATGATTTCAACAGCGGAGCTGTTTAAGCTTTTCGTTTCCCCGCATAGCGTTCGCAAAAACTCGCCTAGCGATGACGTCACTACGCCTCGCTTCTAGCTCCGGCAACGCTCCTCCGCCGCCGCGCCAGCGATGACGTCACTGCGCGCTGCATAGTGCAGCTTGCAATGCTGAACACCGCGTTCCAACAGACCCGCTCCGTCAATGCGGTCGCCTAGCAATCACTTGCCCAGCTTCGCCCAGCCATGTTATTGCTTCGTGCCCCAATTCTCGCTTTGCTTAGTCAAGAACACAATTTGTGAAGCTTGGCCATGACGTCATACTGATTAGAAAGATCACACACAACTCTCGTAGACTTCGCACTGAGTAAATGTAACATGGGACGGCCGAAGAAGTACAAGACTCCCGAAGAAGAAGCCGCTCAGCTGGAAGCTTGTCGTGCCGCCAGCAGAGAACGAATGCGGCGACTGCGTGCTAATCCGGAGTATCGCGCCGAGGGGCCGAGGATCCCGAGTTCCGAGCCCGGAAAAGCGAGCTCAGGCGACTGAGCGAGTAGCCGAGCCTAGTAACACTTAGCCAAGCCTAGAGAAACTGGAAGCAGCTAGGTGATCACCAGCTCCGCTGTTTCTCCAGCCTTGCACAACTTAATGCAAGTTGCGGGTTTTTTTTTTTTTTTTTTTTTTTTTTTTTTTTTTTTTTTTTTTTTTTTTACTGCTGGTCGTTGCTCTAGTGGTACTAACTTGAGCTGAGGTAGAGGGGAGGGCTCGTTAATTGCGTTAATTGCCGCTAACCCACGTTTGCCTCATGTCTTCGACAACGAAGGAGCGACTCGACGGAACGCACACGATGGCATCGTAACCATACTCGTACATATAAACACGGCCATAACTCGCGGCGTAGAGTGTGAGCCCTTGCTACTGTATACCCTGGAGGGGAAGCTTAGATAAATGGCGACGATGGAAGGGTTTCGACGCCATGTCTGAAAAGCGAGCGTCGCATGCGTAATGGACTTGATGCAACCGTCACTGCTCCCCCGGTGCATGTGGTGATGTGCGCAAACTCTACAGATACCGAAGGCTACAAGACGACATCACAAGCCCAGTGACATACATCACGGTCGCGTGCTGCTAAAGAAAAAAAAAAAGGAAAACGGAGATAGCTATATATATGCGGAGAGAGAAATCCAGACAGAAAGGCGAAAGCGAAAGATTAAAATAGAGCTGAATACAATGGGATGTGCGCTGCGTGTGAAATGAGGTTTCCGAGAAGGCGTACGCGTCGCGACCTTGAAGCTGAGCGGACCTTGGTACGGCCACTACGCTCTTGCTTCTTCAGGTCGGATACTTCTCGCGCACATACATTTTTCGACTCGCTCTTGCCATCTGTTGAGCAGATAAGGGGTGATGACCCGGAATACCCTGCGCCGATTTCAATCAGTCGATAAAATCAATCGTTTATTTTTCCTTAGTAGAAAGGAAAGAAGCACAAACGTAGAAGCTGCAACACCGAGCAGCATGACGGGTATAGGACGCCAGCTGATTTGATAGCAAATGGACAACAGCTCGGTGATATTGCTTTGAGCAGGTTATTTAAAGAATTAAAATGGCGTTCACACGATGTCCGCATGCCATTTGCTTTCAGAAGGCAGAACGTGCGCGCAGTGCATCGAACGCATCGAGTTTTTCGCGAGGCTAAATGTACAACAGAAAAATTTGTGTACGGGTATTCACATTCACTTATTATACATACTGAGCGACTCGGCAGCGGCCAGAGCGTTTCTTGGACCGCGTGAAATGCCTGGAATCTCAACTGTGCCCCCACTAAAGCGCTTATACGGCATTCCTGCGGGATACAAGACTAAATGAGAAAGAAACGCTGCGAACGGCAGGAACATTTGACGCGTAAGTGCGTATAGCGCCGCCAATGCTGTAAACGCTTCGCGCATTAGCGGGTTACCATACATAGAAAACATCAATCGGCGCGCGCCGTCTGAATTTCGAATAGAGTATGGAGAAAAAGAGAATGTAATAAGGTGAGAGATGGAAGAAAGGGAGATAAAAAAAGCACGCACGGACATGCACTAACACATGCAACTAACACATGCACTAACACATCAACTAACACATCAACTAACACATCAACTAACACCAAAGTTGTTTACAGTCTCAGTCATGTATCCCACAGGAATGCCATATAAGCGATTTAGTGTGGCACAGTTGAGATTCCAAAGATTGCCACGGGCCAAGAACGTCGTGCAGCTGAAGTCGCGTGTCGTGCCAAGTATGGATGCTCTGCAGTGTATACTAAGAAGCAGTACAAATGCATTTGCAAACACCCGCAAATGACATTAAGTCATTAAATTCCCCCCGAGAAGTAGTTGTTCGTGAAGTTCAAGCGTTCCATTTTGTTTTGCGTCGTACTGGAAGTTGTATTTTTTGGTCTCGCTGTCTTTCTCGTGGTGAGTGACATGCCACCAGTGACGTAGCCAGGGGGCGGCACACAACTTTCTGGTGGTGAGCGACATGCCACCAGCGACGTAGCCCTGGGGTTGGCACACCCGGCACCTGCCACCCCAGACATCTGTTAGTAAACCGGCTGCCCTACCCCTCTCCCTCCCTGTCCCCGGTCAAGCGCGTGCCACTCCCCCCCCCCCCCCCCCCCCCCCCGAGGAAGTTTCTGGTAACGCCAGTGCATGTCATCCATACTTATCCTAGCGCTCTACTAGTCTATGGCGCTTTGCGTTAAAAGCTGCACCTTTGTATCGCTCACCAGAAGAACGACATAACCTCTGTGCATTCTAGGCAGGTATCACGGAGCCGACAGATTACCAAACGGACAATATCAGCCACTGGCTTGCGTTTTTACCTATGCTAATTCATTCATTCCGCCCAATTACTCATTCTATTCCAGTCGACCCAATCAATCAGCCCTGTCAAGACTGATCATATACGGGACATCCAGGAAGGAGGTGTCCCGACTTTTCTTGAAGTTCTTCATGGGTGATAACTTAGAACAGCGATCGTTAAAGTTTGGCAGACTCATTTCACTCGTACGTAATATCAGATATCAGATGCTATGTGGGAAAGCCACTTCTTCATACTATATCTGTGATCAAATTTGTATTCAACGAAGTGTGCGTGTGTGCGTCCTCCGAGAAGATGGCGAAATAGACGCTATTCTTCTCGGAGGAATTGCTCAAATGGCTCAGCCTCACCTCTCCTGGACTTCGTTCTCTTTTTCGACACAATACTCCTCGAACTTCGCGACTACTGTCTTGTAGTCATGTTTTTTCCGCTTCTTCAGCAAACGAGAAGTTGTTGTATACCTCTATTGCTTCTTCGCCGGCGACGCTCAGCAGGACTGCGGCCTTTACTTCTTCGGATCTTGGCTTCTCAGGGCTTGTCGATTTTAGAAATAACTCGAGCCAGTCGCGCGGCAAAATTGCGTGTATTCGCGCAATAGTGTGTGTGTGTGTGTGTGTGTGTGTGTGTGTGTGTGTGTGTGTGTGTGTGTGTGTGTGTGTGTGTGTGTGTGTGTGTGTGTGTGTGTGTGTGTGTGCGTGTGTGTGTGTGTGTGTGTGTGTGTGTGTGTGTGTGTGTGTGTGTGTGTGTGTGTGTGTGTGTGTGTGTGTCGCTCTATGAGCCCCCCCCCCCCCCCCACTCCCAGGTCACATGGAATAATTGAACGGGACAGATATGATTACTATCATTTAGAAGTGGAAAGGAGCATTTAACGTCTTACTTTCCAATAAAAATGCACAGAAGGACAAGTCCACACGACGGACCATGGAACCACTATCTTCTCGCTCGCCTCCACAATATTTTACTTCAGAGCTTTAGCTTGGCCCATACGCATTGCCAGAGGGTATACGTACGTCCTGATTAAAGTTATAAACGATCTTTCGGCCTAAACGGTGTGAATTATACCCGATTCCCTGGTATTCCCCCTCATGGAGTCTCGGTCTCAAGGGCGTCGTTTAAAACCTATTGCACACGCAGTTTAGCGCATTGCAACAGCACACCCTCCTCTGTTATTTTGGCTGCCCGGAAGAGATAAGAGCGGCTCTCAACTACACGAAGTGTACAAGGTCGTATATGAGTCGCGAGCACGCATTTCATTCAATTTACCTCTCTTATAGCGAGATCAGACGTACATATGCATCGACACGCTTGTCTTATCCAGGGGCAACAGCAGCAGCTCTCTGGCATACTTGAATCATCGAAACGGTTTGGCTAAGCAGGCAATGCGTGTACAGGCGATAAGACCACAACCAAAAAATGTGCGCCGATGCACTATAGGACATGCTCTCCCCTCGCTGATGCCCGACACACACGCAGGCACGCACATGTATGGAAGGGGATTTTCGCAAGATCTTGGACACGGTGCAATTGCCTGCAGGCGCAAATTATACGAGTAAAACTCCTTTGTGAGTAACACGACCCATTGGGCTTGTTGGTCGGACAGTGCAAGTGCAGCTGCGAGCAGAAGTCTGAATGCCGTCAGTTGCCGCGAAAAAAGAATTATTTTTTTTTTCCTTCGCATACTGCATAATGCAACTTGCAGTAGAGTGCTATCTCAGGCGTGCCCCTATTCGACCAACGAAATGCGTTCAGACAATTACACATTACACGGCTGTGCTAAAAGAAACTAAACCTTCTTTTTTCTGGTCTCCTTGTGACTATGGACTTTTGCTCCAGACCGTGCATACATACAGCGCGAACAGATAAGGACAGAGACGAGAATGACATGCGACGCAAAAAAAAAAAAAAAAATGTCCTTATGTGAGGGCCTGACAAGGACGCTCGCTGTTCACAGCACCTGCGCCTCTATGGAAGCAGCCACGTCACTTCGCTTCTCGAACTGAGAAATGAAAATTAATGATGCGAGAGAAAATTGTAAAACTTTGTAGCGTGACTGCATGCAGCGCGACGCGCGGACACCTTGAAGCTCAACGGCGTTGAAGTGAGGCGCCGGGCTGCAATGGTCGGTTTTTTAATCATGCATTCCGTTGTGCAAGGCGACAGCTCGGCGCCAATGGCTTTCGCGGTTGTTTGTGCGCTTGCATTGTGACAGCAATTACACGCTCGAGTTGCGGTCGCGGTGCATCTTCGCTGCCCCCAGGGTGCGACGGCGCAATGCTTGGCGGCGCCCGCACGTTTTAGACATGCTTTTTTTTTTCCCGCTCTGCGGCAGCAGCCTACCTGCCAAGCTCGGAGAAACAAAATCCAGGAGATCTTCCGACCGAGGGGGGGGGGGGGGGGGGGGGTCGGTAACCCCGCCCCCCCCCCCCCCCAATGTCGATATTTTCAAGTACTCCCAGATGAACTTCATTACAATTTTATTTACAAATATACAAATGACCACATGAACATCGATGTCTCACTTTTGCAAGCATTTCGTTGTAGCTAATTTTGTCTTCAAAAATTCCTTACAATTTAAATTCTAAGGTCTTACGTCCCACAACCACGATCTCATTATGAGGCACGCCGTAGTGGGGGACTCCGGATTAATCTGAACCACCTGGGGTTCTTTAACGTGCACCCAATGGACGGCACACGCCAACTATTTTGAATTTCACCGCCAACGAAATGCGGCCGCGCCGCGGCCAAGATTATGATCCCGCAAGCTCGTGCTTAGCAGCGCAATGCCAAAGCCACTAAGCAACCATGGCGGGTGTCCAAAAATTATTCAGATAATGATTGATTGTAAGAAATTCCATTTATTTCACATTTCGCGAGGTTGACGTTTCGTAGCGACTTGAACGAGCGACACGTGGACGAGCGGCACTGCGTCCTCGTATTTTTCGCGATGTTAAATTGCCGTTCGCACTCTGCATTGCTCTGTGGTGTAAACAAAATACCCAGCGTCACTTCGGCTGAGCACTACATTAAAAATACATGAAGCGCTCCTTGCTTTTAAATCCATGACTGACCGTAGGCCTATGCAATGCCAGAGTGGCTGACTCCGAGGAGAACGATGCATGGAGAGTCTAGTGTTGCTAGTTGCGGAAGGCGGCATTCGCTGGCTAGTTTAATGAGACTGTAGAGTATAGGACCACTAGGGCACCCAACAACCCCGTCAGCGTAAGGAGCGGCTCTGCGGTTAACGAAATAGCGCATGTATATGGTTTCTCTACTACTTTCTTAACAATGTTTTGCGCGATGAACTAGATTAGATTGGGTTGAGAGAGAGAAAGAAAAACGTTTATTCTTGAAACAGTGTCCCGAGCGAGGCCCGGTATCACCCTGAGGTGGGAAGGTTCCTTAGTCCAGGAACCCTCTGGCTTCGGCTGCCCTCTTGGCCCTGGCGACGAGTTGTCGTTGGTCTTCCAGGTCCCCGAGGGCGAGCTTACCTCCCACGTTTCGAATAGGTGGTCTTCATTTGCTTGTGGTGCTCGGTTAGCGTCCATTTCCGGCTGCATTTCGCTATCTTCATGCCACAGGCGTTCCAAGAGCAAGTGTGCCAGGGCGTCGGGAACGTTGCAGAGTGGGCAGAGGTATAGCTGTGGAGCGTCGGGTAGAGGCGGTGCATTATTGTTCCGCGAGTGTAAGTATTACTTTGTAGGTGTCTGAGGACCACGCTTTCTTCTTTGCCGAGGTTTGGGTGCGGTGGAGGGTACACGCGGCGCTCGAGCCTGTAGTGTTGCAATATCGCCAAATAGTTGTTGGGTACGGCTTCGCCTCTTCCGCCGCGGGTTGGAGGGCGTGTGGGGCGAGGGGAGCCCGGCTGACGTGCTCGCGGGCAGCGGCGTGGGCCGCTTCGTTCCCCTCTAGTCCCTCGTGTCCGGGTACCCACGTTGGATTATTATTATTTTTTTTTTTTTTTTGCTAATGTGGCCTGACAAAGCGCTGGACGCGGGAACGGGACACAACAGCAATTTCCGCGAGATTTTCCCGTCACCCGTACAACCGGAAGAAATGGTCCAAATCCGGGAGTCTCCCGGGTAATCCGCGGGACGTAGTATACTGTAGCGTACAATACTGTCGCGTAGAATACTGTCGCGTAGAATACTGTAGGCACATGTTCAGATACAAAGAACGTTCGCCATGCGGCGAGTTCTTGAATGGCCGTGTTTTTTTTTTTTTTTGTTAACAATAAAATTTCACTTGTTGAACACTCCAACTTTACAGCAGAACCGGTGCCAGCTGGAGAGTTCTGTATCATCAACATCGTCAGCCTATATTTATGTCCACTGCAGGACGAAGGCCTCTCCCTGTGATCTCCTGTCTTGCGCTAGCTGATTCCAACTTCCGCCTGCAAATTTCGCAACTTCATCATCCCACCTAGTTTTCTGCCGTCCTCGACTGCGCTTCCCTTCTCTTGGTATCCATTCTTTAATCCTAATAGGTCCACCAGTTATCCATCCAACGCATCACATGCCCTGCCCAGCTCCATTCTTTCCTCTTAATGTCGACTAGAATATCGGCTATACCCGTTTGCTCTCTGATACGCCACGCTCTTCCTGTCTCTTAACGTTAGGCCTAACGAGTTCTATATATATATATATATATATATATATATATATATATATATATATATATATATATGCTTTTGTAACCTCTGTTCCAGAGGGCTTAACCGGAAGCCCTCCGGGTACTCTGTATACATAAAACGGGTCTATAGTGCCATGTCACGTGATCCGCTGCGGGTGCACCAGCGTGAGCGTGCGAGGGCTAGCCGAAGAGGCTGGTGCTTGTACCGTGGGATGCTGCCTTGATGTATGTACGCTAGCGCACACTTCTAATGCACGCCGTCTCCCTGCGCGGTGTTGAACGTCACATGATCAGCCGAGTTTCGGAGGCGCGCGCTATTAGGACAAGCACGCACGCTTCCCGCTGCCGGAGCTCCCCACATTGTGCGTTGTGAGCGTTGTATGACCGCGAGTTCGCCGTGCTCTTCGCCCGAACTCCGTTACGTACAGCTGTGTCCTTGCGCGCGAGACACATCACGCGTTTATTTAGTAAGGGAATGTTTGCTGGCAAATTGCTGCAATATACACTGCGATAATACTACGCGCTTTACTTCGAATAGTATTCGAACACCTTGCTGTCGCTATGAATGCTTCAGCCTTCGAGAAAACTGCAACTTTGTGTGTGTGTGTGTGTGTGTGTGTGTGTGTGTGTGTGTGTGTGTGTGTGTGTGTGTGTGTGTGTGTGCGTGTGTGTGTGTGTGTGTGTGTGTGTGTGTGTGTGTGTGTGCGTGCGTGCGTGCGTGTGTGCGTGTGTGTGTGCGTGTGTGTGTGTGTGTGCGCGTGTGTGTGTGCGTGCGTTCATTTGGACGCCAATTACTCCGGAAAATTACCGTAGGGTCCGCGAACACTGCGCGATGCCTCGTTGAAGTGCACGCGTTGAGCGCGTTTCGTCTTTTGAACGTGCCTCGTTCTTTCAGCTGCTGCCGTGGCGCAGCTCTCGCATCGCTTCGAGAGATAGCGAGAAAAACGAGAAAAGATGCGACAGCCGTAAAGAATCCACGAACAGCCTGAAGCTATATAGGGCCTGCAGTAGCGTACTTGGCAGGGAACGAGATGGGAGGGAGAGAGAGAGAGAGAGGGGTGGCGAGGCTGGTCAGGCGGCGTCCTTGTAAACAAAGTTCCGGGTTACGTCCCCCCCCCCAACACACACACACACACACACACACACACACACACACACACACACACACACACACACACACACACACACACACACACACACACACACACACACACACACACACACACACACACACACACTTTGCGACGCTCCTGAGGGGGCAAGGATTGCACGTACACAAACTGTAATTATGCGCACTCTCGTGGCGCTCGCCAGTCTCGAATCGCCGCTCGTTCCGCTGTAGCCTTTCCCTGCAATAACCTCACCAAACCAGGTACACATCATACCTTTAAACTAGCGGACCGCGTGCAACTGTAACCATCATAAACAAGCCTATTTACGTGAGTGCGCATTCGCGGAACTCCACAATAGCCACTGCAAGCACGCGTGATTACTCACGGGGATAATTAAGCCCCGAGTGCCTTCTTTATATAGTCGGCGTCAGGTATACGTTTCAGCGAAGCTGTTGTTGACTCGTCTTGCTGAATCTCGCGTCTCATTTGGAAGCGGCCCGCAGTTTCGTCTCTCAATTTAGCGACAACTATAGAAGCAACGGCTGGAGCTACATGTTTGTATAGGCACTAATGGGAACGTGCTACTTGGAAGAACAACATTACGCAGAAAGCCCGCTTCGTCCTTGTTTGTTGACGTCATTCCTTTTTCCGAGCACGTCCTTGTGTTCCAGTATAGCGCGTTTCCATCAATAAATAGCTACAACTACTGCTCCCACCCTTCCCCCTTACTCTATCGCGTATGTGTGCGTGTTTGCGTGACATACACATATGTGTAATTGCATAAGTGCACCTTACCGCATTTTTTAAACACGTGTGAATTATTGTATTGGAAGCATATATACGTGTTCATTACTGGAGGACAGACCCCGTCGTGAGGAGGTTGAGGGTTTGGCACCCACCGGCGACGAGCTGTCTTCTCTTCCACTTTCTACGAGGGTAAATCAAAAAGTAGCAGCAATCGGCACATTTTTGTTATTTGGACAAAGGAAAACAAGAATTATACATAAACGTTTTTCACATATCCATCCTCACTTTTGGATATTGTGCAATCAGCTTCTGTATCCCGTCCGCGAAGAAACGTTTGGTTGCTCACGAAGCCATGTCTGCACCGTTTGCTGGACCTCGTTGTTGGGCCTGAACCTAAGACCACGCAGTGCTTCCTTCAAAAGACCGAAGTTGTGGTTATTCCCTGGCGCAGATCAGCGCAAGGACGGGGAAGTGCTAACTCCCTCTGGCCTCCCTCTGAACACACTGCAGAGTTTCTCTGCACTGTATCTCGATGGTGCAATCGGGGAGTCGTGCATTCGTACGTTTGAACGATTTTCTCCGCGACACCCGTCTGAATGGGGCACTCCCACGTCACGGCAAGCATACACGTGGTGACGTCAGACACACGCAATCTTCGCTTCTTCTGGTGAAAACACAAAATTGCCTTTGCGCTTTCATGAAGCCTCGTATTTAACGTCCCTTTAACACGAATGTGGAAAATGTACTCAAATGCCCCACGATTACTAGGGTATTCAAGTTACAAACATGATAAGCACCTTATCTCTGTAACTTTTATACCACCGTGTGCTATTCCATCTGTCGGACACCTTCTTGATTTACGATTATTAGGTATACTTTAAACAAGTTTCCCGAGCAGGCCTTGAGACCAACCCATTGACAAAGACGTTTTACAGCGAAAGCTGTATACGGCTAGGCGGTATATGGCTAGGCGAAACGAAAAACCGTTCGTCCCATGTTGCGCTCGTCTCCATTGGCTGCGTCGTCAGTTACGTCGTTCTCTACATCGCACCCAAGCGCGCGCGCCATTGGCAGCGCCGTTAGTGACGTCGTTCTCTGCGTCATACCTGCTCTGCCCGCAACGCTGGCTCCTCGGCTCGCCGTTGTCACATGCATTCGATATCTCGAGTTAGCTCGGCGTCGTGGTTAGCAGCATCCGCCCGCCATTGGCTTTTGCGATTTCCGCTCAAGAAACTCCCGCCAAAAGCGGGCGTTGGCCCCGGCGAACGCGTTCCCGCCATTGCCAAGTTGACGCTGCTCTGCCCGCAACGCCGCCTCCTCGGTTCGCCGTTGTCGCATGCGTTCGATATCTCGAGTTAGCTCGGCGTCGTGGTTAGCAGCATCCGCCCGCCATTGGCTTTTGCGATTTCCGCTCAAGAAACTCCCGCCAAAAGCGGGCGTTGGGCCCCGGCGAACGCGTTCCCGCCATTGCCAAGTTGACGCTGCTCTGCCCGCAACGCCGCCTCCTCGGTTCGCCGTTGTCGCATGCGTTCGATATCTCGAGTTAGCTCGGCGTCGTGGTTAGCAGCATCCGCCCGCCATTGGCTTTTGCGATTTCCGCTCAAGAAACTCCCGCCAAAAGCGGGCGTTGGCCCCGGCGAACGCGTTCCCGCCATTGCCAAGTTGACGCTGCTCTGCCCGCAACGCCGCCTCGTCGGTTCGCCGTTGTCGCATGCGTTCGATATCTCGAGTTAGCTCGGCGTCGTGGTTAGCAGCATCCGCCCGCCATTGGTGCTTGCGTTCCGCTAGAAACACAAACATGTAACCAATAATTGAGAAGCGCTTCAATACAGCGTCGGGATTAACCCACTGCGAAACACCGGGGCCGCACGTTTCAGCTTCGCTGGTTAACCATCTGTACGGAGTGCTTGGGCGGTGATTTTTTTACTACTACTAAACAAACTGAAGCTTGTTTCCTGTACGTGATATTCGGCTTCGGTGCCTTTTTGCTTGTTTGCTTTAATATGGTAGTTATTCGACTATGTTATGGCCGCCAAATTATTTAGAAGGCTTCCCTGAATCTTTTAGCCTATAACATGCTGGAGGCATCCGAATGTTCTTTAGTCACCGCAACATCTTTTTTACCATGCAGCCTGGTATATGTAGGAATAAAAGCATTCCCGCCACCAAGCGTGCGTTCGAAACTAACTACCAAGGACAATTTGGACGGACTTATATCGCGCCGCGCCGTTTACGCCTTGAATAATTCAGAGATTTCGCCCCAGCAGCATGCCCTTCGTCTACAGGAACATGCGTATAGGGATTCGCGAGAAAATGAAAGATGGCCCGCGTATGGCGAAGCCATTTTTTACTGAATCCCTTGATGAATGAAGCCTTAGGAAAACTGTACAAACAGGGTTAAAAAACAAAGCGAGGGAGCTATAGGCTGATAAAGGGAAGAGAGCGTTTGCCACGAATAGCTCGGAGCATACTGCTGCAGCATATATTCTTGCTTTCTTCCAGCCACACGTGATGCAGAGATTGTCGCGAGACAGCAACGACGATTAGAGCGGCGGAATGTCTAACCCTGCGTTTTGCCACGGAAAACACTAATGGCGTGCTAGAGATGTAGATGCTAAAGTCACGGATGCGAATCGTCCATCATAACCAGACCACCCTGCTGGTCTCGCTCGAAGCAGCACGTGTGCTTACGGGGGTGACTGTACTTTGGCGCGCTATTACAGTGCTGTGTCAGAAATATAATGCTATATATTTCGTTCTATAGGTGAGGGGTGTTACGTACAAGTCGTATTACGATCGAGAAATCATATTAAATAATTTAGCTAGTAATCAAAATAATTTCAACAACTTGGTACATACCAAGTTAACGAAACGACCATGAGAGCACCACGACGTAGGCGGCTGTTTTCATCATCTACAGGACACGCACGTCATGACATTCATGTCATGACGTATCATTTATGTTCGCCATACACTCTTGTCATACTATATGCCAATTTTGGTGCCTACCAAGTAAACGAAACGACCATGAGAGCACCAAGACGTAGTCGGCTAGATAGGTAGATACTGTCAAAGTGACAAATGTTGGCCAAGAAGTGCTTCGAATTTAATACGGCATGATGTCAAGGGACTGGCGACAGCGTGACGACGGCGATGACGCGACGACGAGGGCGCGATGACGGCGGCTCGCGAAGACGGCACGACGACTTCGGAATGCCAGCGGCTAACGTGCGGTGAAGGGAAAATTCCACAGAAGCCAGATATTCCGACCACGAAAACAGGAATGAACCAAAAGAAGCTGTCGCTTTAAGAAGGAGACACCACGTGCAATAAATTACGTGAAAACGGAATTTATTGTTCCTTCGTTAGCTGTCTGTAGCGCGCGCTGCCCTTAAATCATGATGGATGCGTACCAACTCGTCCATGCGTTAGCCATGTTGCGGCTATACCTGCTTCGCAGGAACACTGAAGCAACAGTAATTGAAGCAACAGCTCGCAGCGAATCCAGGGTGCACCCGAGGAGGGTGTCGCGACCTGCCGAAAAGACTGCTTCAAGGACTCGCTGTCAGACGCCTCTCACCGTTGAACACCACCAACGCGACCTTGTTACTCAGTCACAAAGCACCCGACGCGGAATCGTCGGTTGGGCGTCGTAAATAATGGGGTCCGCGCGACTTATACCGGCAAGAGTGCTACAAAAAGAGAACTCTGTTGTTCAGATTCTCCTCTTTTCGTCTGCGGGCTGATTAACTCGCTCGCCAACTCTGCCACGCCTATTTACCTAGTCCGCGTTTGCCCGCTCTATATAAGGCCGCGGTTGTAAATAAGCAGGGGCTCGGCTGCAAAACAAAAGCTAAAAGCCAAAGTATCTCGATCTTCGCGCCTTCTGGTTGCTCCTCTGTAGTAATCTCACGTATACGGCGGCGGGCTTGAACGAGCAAAGGCTCTGACAGCTAATTATAACTCGCAGATGCTTAATTCCATCTCTTGAATATGCAATGCTACGTTGGATGCGAAGGCGCTCGCAGCCCGCGTTGCGTTGCGACTGTTGATTTTCCTTAGATACTGATATGTTTGTTTACCAGCGTTTACCATCTCTTTACAGTTAACATCCCTGCCTTCCCCCTTTCCTTTCCCCCGTAGCACCCGCGCTGGTCCGATCTAGCGATTCGAGAGCAAAGACTGATTGGGCTCGGCTATTGAATGGGCAATCGCGGTCTGTGACTCAAAAATAAGCAGTATGCATAATAATTTCCCTATTATGCGAGTCCGCCTAAAAAGCGAGGAGCAGACCGTAAGCGCGGAGTACTCGACCGACGCAGTGCCGTATATATATATATATATACATATATGTATATATATATAGTATAGCTATACTTTCAAACGGTAAAACCGGTTCACTTTGGTGTCTCCTAAAGTCGAGCTAGTTCTGATAGATTTGTGTCACGTATTCCAGGCGACGAGTCGCTGGTGAAGAGCAGTCCTACTAAGCACACAAAAAAAAAAAAAAAAACTTGGAGGACACTTAAGTTTCGCCTTTAAGAGTGGAACGCAATAGCATTCAAAGATCCGCGGCTGCTTATCGCGCTTTTTTCTCGTATATTCAAATTACAATCTTACGCTATCACGTCTGTAGGCTGCGGTTAAGTCGCAGTGTACGATTTTTCTGACGGATATTACTTGGAGAAATTCAATTTTTGTTCACTAACGCCTTGCGCCACGTGAAGAGGCCGCCTGGTGGTGGTGGTTCGGGATGAGGGTCGGCATGATTATTTCCGCCAACGTCGCCGGCGCTTACGCCGACGCCGGATTTTCTGCGACACGGGGCCCTTAACGCGTTAAAAAGATAGCTGGGATGTTTCATCTAGCAGCAGTTTAATGCTCCTTTATACGCATTGATTAACAACGGAGGAATTTTGTTGTTCAATAATCTTTTTCTGCTATTAATTCGTGGACCTTTTTAATTTCTGCATGTATACAGGCGAACAGTCTTGAAGCCTAAGCATTCGAAAGTTCATGTGATTTTGGACCGCCAAGTAAGGGTTGTGTTGTAATCCAAGCCATCCTAAAGCACAAGGCCAAGGAACACCGCCTTTCATTTTTTTTTTTTTTTCGTTTTTGCGCGAACACCTGCGTTCAGACTATAATAGCAGTAATAGTGGCTCAAGTGAGTGTCGGGCCTACGATGGCCCAACACTGGCTAAAAAAAAAGGGAATGACAGGGGCCATGCTGAGCTACGAAGCGAAGCTGCAATGCTATCTTATAGAAGGACATATTAGTATTATATCATTTGTTTCAATTTGGCGGAGTTGAAAGCGCAAGCCAATTCCCCATTCTGGTAAGCAGCCTCGATAACGGTTTCCTGTTCAACAGTCGGTGACCATCCAAAAAATTACACATGAGCTCCACCTACAAAAACTCAGTGTACCTGTCCTTCACCTCCGCCGAATAAAGCAAGATAAAGCGCAGTAAATAAAGCCGCAAGAACGTTTAAAATTACAAGTACGAAGACCAGACAAATCCATGTACTAGTAACCATCATTCCTACGCAAGCTGAACGAATCGCAGCACCGGAGGATAATTCCTACATAGAAATATTTGTCGGAAACGCGTGGCACCACGAGTTTGTATCTCGGATAGGTTCGCGCCTGCGGCAGCAACGCCCGCCTGTGTGTGCTAAAGCGCGTTTATCTCAACTGAAGGGACAACAACCCGTAATGGATAGTCGTGTCACGGGGCGTGACGCCGAATCTCCGTCAGGCTAGCGAATCGAAGGTCTTTCTATAAAGGCTGCATCGAATCGTGCCGACGATAGCATCTAAGCTCATTATGGCGTACCGCGGGCAGGAGAAAAACCTTTACGATTGTCAGCAATCCTTATGGAAAACAAGACTGCCCCGCGGTGTGTAAGGACGCAGGCGGAGAACACGGGGGACGCAGGAACACAGAGTGCGGCTTGTATACAGGTCTGTTTACTCCGCACTGCGCATTGGCTTTCTGTGCAGTGATCACTGACCAGTCAGTCCAATCGGACAAGTTCATCACTGGCAAATCAGTTCTGCAGAAGCCCACAAGGTGGATGAAGGTTCACAAAAGGGCTCCCTTCCAGGAAAAAATCCACAACCGTGCACTCGGCCGCGCAAGGCTTGAAACAGAGAAGCTGGGCGATCGGCCCAGCATTTTCCGGAAGTTCGCGAGAACTTTTCATCTTATTACTCATGATGATGATCATTTCTTTTCGCACGTCTCGGACTTCACTACGCGCCGTCACTGCGCGTTGCATACCGCAGCTTGCAACACCTACACCGCGTTGCAATGCCTACAACGCGTTCCAGCAGACCCGCTGCGCGACTGCGCCTCTCTCTCTCTCGCTCTCATTTTCTTTATCTCTCTCCCGAGCATAGCGCGTAAAACATCTTCACCTCGCAGAGCACGAGCGTGCGAACGCGCCAGCTGTGGACGAAGACGACGACGCTCGAACGCAATCATATGGTTCGCATAAATGCATGCTCTACAAGCATGGCTGTATATATAGCATTCAATAACGAAAAAAAAAAGTGGCTGTATAGCCTAGTGGTTACGACGCTCGCCTTGGGACCTTGGGTGCGCGGGCTCGAATCCCGCCTCGGCAAGAAAGTTTATTTTCTTTATTTCTTGATATGAACCACAAACCACAAATTACGGCTGGCTTAAACAGCCTCGCTTTTAAAATGGTTTCCCTTTCGTGAAATCTCAATCCAACTTGCGGGCTTCTGTAGAACTAATTTGGCCATATTCCGCGTCTCTGTGCTTCGAGATGTCAATTCACCTTCGCGCTGCGATCTGCTGGCCTCCCGGTTAGCTCGGACGGTAGAGCGACCGCCCCGAGATTGCGTTGTTCCCGGTTGGAGCACCGGACCAGGACGAAATTTTTTTTACGCGGCAGCGTTAAGCGCCACGTGTGGCAGAAAATCCGGCGTCGATGTCGGCTTCGGCGTAAGCATCGGCGTGGCATCCGTGGTGGAGAACGTCATCCCGAACTACCCCGACCACACAGGCCGTCCGCGTGGCGCAAGGGTTAGTGAACAAAAATTGAATTTCTCAAAGTAAAATCCGTCAAAAAAATCGTAAAGTACGACTTAACTACAGCCTGTAGACATAATATCGTCGGATTGTAATTTGAATATACGAGAAAAAAGCCTGATAAGCAGCCAGGGATCTTTGAACGCTATCGCGTTCCACTCTTATAAAGGCGAAGCTTACGCGTCCTCCAATTCTGATGGTGCGTAGCTCAAGCAAGCAACGCTCACGCAACAATTTTCAACTGGGAAACCCGCATCGGTTCCCTTTGTAACTTCGTGATAAAGTCACGTGGATGACAATTATCGCTTTCATGACCTTATCGCTGAAGCCGCGCAGAGTTGAAGAAACATGAAGTGTCTCGCGCAATCGGGAGGTGTTCACGAAACAGCTCGGGCCATAGGACGCTATGATAACCGGGTGCAAGTCACTCAATTAAGGCTGACAACGGCCACGGAAACTTTAAAGAAATTAACATAGCCAGGTTTTGGACGGTGAATGCAAAACTATGGAAAACCCTGTATCGTGCCCTATATATACAAATAAATAATTGAACTGTTTTGTATTGATAGCTATTGACTGCGTAAACCTGATTAGTCAGAACCTTTCGTATGGCTTTTAATTGTACATCACACGCAAGTGGCCAAGGAGTGGAGAGAAATACAGATAATTTGCAGCGTTCAAATATAAGGAGAGCTGGGCAAAAAAAAAAAAAAAAAAGGAATACCATCGCGATAGCGCACTTTGACCAAATACCTTTAACTGAGGAAATAATTTTAGAATGCCGACATCACAAGCCATGGCACAAGTTTTGACCACCTGGGGTTCTTTAACGTGCACTACAACGCAAGCACACGGGCGTCTTTGCATTTCGCTTCCATCGAAATGCGGCCACCGCGGCCGGGATTCGATCCCGCGATCTCGTGCTCAGCAGCACAACGCCTTAGCTGACTGAGCCATAGCGGCGGGTATCTGCAGCTATATAATCCGCATTATCGACAGAGAAGCAATGGGCTCAATCTCGTTCGTAATCGCTTTAGGCATCTCACGCACGTATCAATTGGTACAACTCACCGGCGTCTGCGCACGATTTGGTTCGGTTTGTTGTTATCAATGCGCACTACACACGGGCTAAGATTTTCGTTTTGTATCTGCCCGGCGGTAAGCGAACCGCGTGACCTCTCGATCACGACCGTCTCCTGCGCTTTCTCTCCTTGAAGGCTTTGGCTGCAATCGTTGGCCTTCGGCGAATACTGATGCGCGCGCGGTAGACCGCCGGTGTCTATTACGCAAAGCGTTGCCGCGGTTTGGTCTGTTAACCACGTTGCTTACGATGGTTGCCAGCAATGCTACAAACGACAATTGCGCACGGGCGGTAAAACGTCAACGAACGCAACCTACCCGCGAACGAATACATTTTTGCTGACGCCGCGAGAGGAAATATATATGTATTGGAGGGGGAAAAAAAAAAAAAAAAAAAAAACTTATGCGTTGCGGAGGCCACGCTCCGCTGTGCTGAGTACGGTGAACGCCACCTAGGTGGCGTTGGTAGTGCTTCTTGATGCCAGCGTCCCTTCGAATGCTGGCATCGAGGCGTCGTAGTGCTGAGACCACCGAAGCATTCACTGTCGGTGCGCGTTAGTGTCATAATGCAGTACTTCTCTTTTCTGCTCGTAGGCGGCGGCACCGCCCCGAGCAAGAGCGCGGGTACACGGAGGAGTGTTAGATATATAAGGCGCGTCTGTGTAGCTCTCTGCAAATGCGTTTGTGGCGCAATGGGTTAAACGCTCGGCGATCTATCGTCGCGGACCGAGAGGTCGTGGGTTCGATTTCCAAATTTTGCATGTTTGTGGAACTTTTTCTTCTGGTTTCTTTCTTTGTATTATGTTCGTGTACATTGTAAGCTGACGTATTTCCGTGACGGAAATACGTCAGTGAAGTCTTGGTGGACCCCGGCATAAAACACTTTCGTGTTAAAAAAAAACTCGTCTCAGGAACTGGTGCGTCTCAAAACGGCCCTCACAAATATTAATTTGCCTTTCTATATAAATTCCACGGACATTTAATTCTGGGGTTTCACGTGCCAAAACAGGATGTAATTATGGGGCACGCCGTAGTGGGGGACTCTGGATTTATTAGGCCACCTGGAGCTCCTTAACGTGCACCTAAATCTAACAGTACATGAACGTTCTTGCATTCCGCCCCCATGCTGCCACCGCGGCATGGATCCAATCCGCGACCTCGAGTTCAGCAGCACGACGCCATGGGCACTCGACTATACCGCGGCAGGTTCTACAGGCATCCAGTATAAACCGCAGTAAACGTCTACAGTAAAAGTATGCAAAGTGTCTGCAAACACATTTCTATGCGTTATTTGCAGTCCGTAAATTTAAGCAGTAAATCGCTGGATTTATTGATTTGCTCTCTTCTACTCATTTAGTTTATGTAAGATGTGCAAGTTTATGCATAGAGTTTATGTAAGTTTGTTTCGTTTTAAAAAATCAGGGTCGGGCTTGTGCTTTTGCGCAGGCGTGGAGCCGACTTTGAGTTCCATGCGCAGTGGGAGTGGCGTCTCGTTGTGTGTGCGCACGAGTCCTTGCACATTGTCGTCGTAGTATTGGCTGTTGGTGTTAACCCTGTTAGCGGTAATTGGCTTCCTTACTATTTTCAAACACCAACGCGCCACTATACTACGGGTGTCGGTCATCGAGTTTGCTGTCTGCGTGCGTTCGAAAGCGAACTGAAAAACAGACATCGCTGTGACTCTAGGACACTGTCTGAATATATGTGGTTTAACAAGCAAAACGGAGACTCAACGGTTTTCTGTGAACGTAAAGATTGGACGCATATTAGATACAACATTGGACCGTTTACTACTCGGACGTCGTCTACAGAGCTCGCTTTCTGCAATGCGTGAGAAAGAAGACAAGCTCCGACTGCACTACACTGACACCCCCGACGGCTCCGCGGAACACTTGCTCGTAGACTGTCCACAATATGATCAACAGCGAGCTCATTTTCGAGATTACGAAAGTACTTGGTTCATGCCGATGCCCGGGTAAACAGATGTGCCTTGACAGCCCTATAGGAGATTTTCCTGTAGACAGCAATCTAACACATTTGATTTCGTTCATAGATTTTTAACTCTTATGTAAATGGAGTGTCTGATGACAGTAATACTTGAAAAATTACATTCGTGCGTTATGCATAGTACTAGTGTCTTTAGTGTAGATCAATAAAATCCTGGTTCGTGTGCCAAAATCACGATCTGATTATGAGGCGCGTCGTATAGTGGCGGACTCCGGATTATTTTTCACCACTTGGGAGACCCAATGCACGGTACAATGGCGGCTTTTTGAACGCCACAAGATTGCGCCAGACTGGCAGATTCGTCATAGCATCAGTTCCGATTGAACAAATATGCACGACAGGACTTCTACAGGCCTCTTTGATTGGCTCAATACTCCAACACGGCGGAATTTGACAATTTCCCGAATAGCACCAGTGGCTGAACCATAATATACTTGCAGACACTATACTTGAATATAATAATATACTCGAAGACATAATATACTTGACGATGAAATATGGCAGCACACTTCGAAACAAGGACGTAACACAGAGTGAACAAACTCGTGCGCTGCCATATTCCATCACGAATAACCAATTAGCCCACCAGCACGTCTTAAGCATACTTGAGGACACTATACAAGCGCCAGATTTCACATATAAGTCTTTTTTAGGAAACCATGGGGTTCCAGCGCCGCATCCATTCGTACAATGGCGCAGCGGCAAGATGCGGACAAACGTCCTGCCCTGTGACGTCATGCTAACGGCGTCGCAGCGCTTCGCCCCAAGGCAAGCGGGGCCGTCACTCTGCAGGAGGCGAAGGCGAAAGGCCGCGGATGTTTCATCCGCGAATGCCGCCCAGTGTGCGTGATGAATGGGTTCGGCACCGAACATCACAAAGGCGCCGTCCGTACACACCTGCTGGCGACGGTTCAAGAGCCCGACGTACGTACGGAGCGACAGGCCGGCGACGCGCTGCCGTATTTCACCGACATATCTCTTCCAGGAATCGCTGTAGCCGAATCTGAATCAGCGCTGCATGCGCTGCCTTAGGCCTATATACCCTGCAAACTGGACTCACCTTAAGCCACCCATACCAGCACGGAGTCGTCGGGTCGAACGGAAACCACAGTTCCCCTCAACCAGAAGGGTATAATCACAATGGATAGGTATGCAGAGTGTTTCGGTGCCATGCCTGCCTCTTTCGAGAGAGAGAGCGAGAGATACGAAAAGAGAAAACCATGGAGGTTAATCGGGATGGAAAGTACGGTCTAGTATCCTATATACTGAGTACGGAGAAGATAGAAGAGAGACAGAGTGCACCGACAGGATCGCAGCCGGTCACGATAACCGCCCACTATTGCAGCACCCAATCAAGCGCAGCGCAAATGAACACCAATTCAGACTACACCAGTTTGTGCAATAGCTCCCAAAATGTCCGCAATGCCTGTGAGAGAATACATCGACATGAAAAAGAAAACTGGGTTACTAGCCGGCCTATAGAACACCCGCAGATATTAAGTTCAGATTGGGAACGCTCCCAGATATAACGTTCCGAGTCCTGTTTACGCTTCATGCTCTCATCCAGAAATCGTGATCATACAGAAATCGCGAAAGCCTGCTTTCACTTAATTAACGTCGACGGGAAGTTCAGAGCGGGCTTGCAAGAGATTACGCCTGGAAGAGCTTATATAGCCCAACAATGTGCTGAATCTAGGTGCGCCGGCGCAGCCAGGCGAGAGCTATATATATACGAATGCCACGCCGTCATCCTGCGCGATTTTAACCATGAACGCTCGGCCTCGAACCTATATATACTCCCACGATTTGATGGTGAGAACTCTATACAAATCAGGACGTTGACCTCGTCATTCATTACTCCTTGTCTCTGGAGCGTGCGCCGTAGGCATATAGGCGGCCGCGGGCCTCCACATTTTAATGGGAACTGAAGCCGAACAACGCGCCCGTACGCATACAGAATGGCAGCGGTATAGCGCTCGCAGAGAAACGCCCAGCGTTAGCTATAGGCCTAATAAACCGTCACAGCAGGCCACCGTCTGCTGTTATGCGCATGCGTGCACCAGTAGACGCATGGGCTACGTGTCGAATGCCTGCACGTACAGTGCCCCATGGTGCAGAGAAAGTAAAACGTGGTACACCCGCCGCTTTTCTCCGCGAGTGGGGCACGCAATTTCGTGGGAATCTTCCTGGTAAACGAGACGCAACGAGAATGTCCGCACAGCGGCCGCCTTTGCAAAGCCGCGCTGTGCATGCAAGCTTTTGCGTATACGCCCGTATAAGCAAGCAACGTCCACGGCTCGACATCGGCGAATTGCCTCCAATCGGTATATTAGGCTTGCTGTGAACGTCACGCAGTATAGCCTACGCGATCGTGGTTGCATCACAAAGGCTTAAAATTGAAATTCCGGAATTACACGGCCCGAAAATGCACAATTAATATGGTTACGAGGGGCGTCGTAGTAGAGGGCTATGTACTAATCTTTTCAACACGTAGAATTGTTTAACGCGCAACTAAATTCAAGAGCACCACGAAGTAAGTTTTGCGTAATACGAACGCGCTTACACAAAGTTTTTCTCGCTTATCGCATTTGCATAGCTCGAGAGATGAGGCTGTAGCAGACGGGAAAGAGGGCTTGACCATTGGTCAATCCCCCTGCATGGTCTCTATGAGCTCACTCAGGCAGAGCTCACTCACTCACAAAACAAATGCTTTAGCTGAGGCTCAGCCAGACTCATACTGGTCAAATTACCTATAGGAAACTGGCGAAGAAAAGACCCAGTTTGGCTCACTAAGGTTCAAACTCGCCAGAAGTCGGACCTCCCCCTACCACGGCAACCTCCCGGACTCGTACGCTGCTATCGTCGCATATATGGAACACGCACCTCGCGATCAGCGGAAGCCATATAACACAAAAACCCCGACATTTTGCCGCTTCGAGTGGGTTGCCGTGTCAGGCAACCACCAGTCTGCCGCGCGAAAGGTGTCCAAAGTAGACGGCAGTTCGGCCGGCGCCCCGCCCCCTGCACGATCAGGCCAATCGACGACCGCGAAGCTGCGCACCTCCGCCACCGGCAACGAAAACATCGGCTGCAGCTGAGTGCACGGCTACCGACGGGAGACGACCGGCTCGGCTGTGCTCGCATCGCAGCCGACGGCGCCGCTAATATCAGCGTATTTTTCTTCTTTGTGTACAATTATTGCGAAGAGCGATAACAACGATTAGAAAATATTGCGGCTTCTGAGTGTCGGTAATTCATTTCGAAGCGCCGTCCGCTTTAGCTTTGAGGGGAACCGGAAAATGCCTAGCGACGATATCGGCGCCGTCGAGCGATCAGCGGCGGTGAGGCTGCCGCACAAATGAGTCCCGGTCTCATCCTCTCTACGTACGGCAAGGAAATCTCGCCGCTCGCGAGCAAAACCGCTGTCGACCGGCGGCCCGCGAATGGCAAACGGCGTGCGGCGAGTTAGCGTGCCGGTATAGCATGGACGTAGACTTGGCGCTTAAGTTCTCGGCTACCCGCTGTTGCTGCGGTGCCGGCGCGTGTTATGCGAAGCGTGCCGCTATAGACCCTGTGTTGCGCGCACGTCAGGAAAGGCCGACACTGTTCGCACAGTTAATCAGACCGCTAAGCATGACTGTGTTGGAACACGAGAGATTTGGCACTTGCGTTGCGGGCTGCAATTACCGATGCGCAAGCGCGCACAAGCGAGCAACACGGCGAGGACGAGCAGGGAGCGTGCGTATACCTGCTAGCAGACAAACCGGAAGTCGTAAGTTGTTCGACCAATGGACATCGTTTCCACCGTTGACATCACCAGATTCCCCCTGCTGACATCATGACGACTGCTGGGGATACCGGAAAGGCGAGGGGAGGAGGACGGCATTGTTTTATTGCGATAGCAATTATATGGACACTCAAAAGCAGATTTCTGCCGTCGCCGTCGCCGTGAGGTTCCGTATGACGTCAATGGAGATGAAATCGTCGCCGGTAAGTGGTGGTAAGTGGTTCTTGAGGGAAAGGGAAAGGTTGGCGCTATCTTCTGCAGCCCTTGAGGGAGCACGGCTCAGCGCCAAACGCGCCGAACGCTGTATGTGCGAGTGAAAGGGCGCGAGGGACGCGCGCTTTCACGGGGAGTGAACGCACGGCGGAGAACAAACGCGCGTTCTGCTCTGTGCTCCCTTAAGGGCTGCAGAAGTAGGCGTCTCTTTCCTCCTCTACAATCACCATATATGTAGAGCAAACGTGCCTTCTTCCGACGCACGAAAGGCCGTGGGGGGGAGGGGGAGGGAAGGGAGGCGACGTTTAGCTGCGGCACCAAGTGCCTATTTATAACAGAGAGCGGCAACAGTCACCAACGCCGCACACATTTTGAGCGAACGAGGGCAAAACGCCGACGGCGTCGACAACAGTTCTGCGTGTTGCCGGTGCTGCTGCATGCCCAAGTTTATACAGCTGATAAAGCTACTATCATTACTCCGTGTAGCTCTCTACAAATTTGCTATCGCAATTGATGCTTCACCTTGCAGGTGAAACTGCGACAACTTTTTTTGATTTTGTGGCGCTTCCGCGGCGCGTAGCGCTGCAGCGTTTGGCATCGTTGATCGTGACGGCATTCTGAACTCGATGCGCGTGTTTACTTGAAATGTTAAAAAAATATCTGAGGTGGTTTAGGGGCCCTTTAAAACGACAAAGCAACCAGTAGACGCGCCCTAACGCTCCGCTCAAAAGGCGGAGCGTGGGCAGCGCTCTTCGTTCCGCTGTCGATGTGAGCGTAGTAGTAGTAGTCGTCGTCGTCGTAGTAATTATTCGCTGTTTATTTAAATAAATGAATAGATAAATAAAGGATGACAGTATTTACCTGTCGCCACAGCACGTTGGAGGAAAAGAGAGAGGGCTGTACTGGAAAGTGGGCAAGTCGGAGGGAAAGGCAAGACGAAAGAGAAGGCGCTATTCGGCCGCACTCCTGCAGGAAATATAAGACAGCTTGTACCAAACTAGTGAGCCAGGCATACCTGTGACCGTCGCACAATCAAAAGGAAGTCCTGCCACGATTCGGGCCGGAATGCTTCGCCGTTCAAGATTAGCTAAGCGGCTGCCACCGCCATGAGCCGGTGTCGCAAGCCGATAGGAGTCTTGCGGGCCCGAAAGAGACAACGTACCGAATTTTCCGGGTAATAGCAGACCTACGCGTTTTGGACTTTCACGCGGCGTGTGCTATCCACAGCGTGGGCTACGCACAAAATCATTTTTCTCAGAACAAATATGTGATGTAGTTTTTCATGACAACAGTGGTACAGCCGAACAAGCCTACTGCGGCAGTAGAGTAGGTAATTTTACTGAACAAAGGCAGTGAGATCGCTGGCCAAGCTTTCAAGCACATTTTTGTGCTTTGAAAACACTCGAGAAAAATGATACGCTATACATACGAACATACACTAGAACACACTAGACACTAAACAAACACACACTTAAAAGAAAGAAACAGTGCAGTGCTGAAAAGTCATTTAGGCTGCAGCACCTGCTTGTGACATTTTCTGAGTTTTCGTACATGCGCATGAATTGAGCTTACTCTGCTTGCACCTAGTCAAATTGAACTTCACTGCGGTCAGGCTAAGGTGAGGAGGCGACAACCGTTAGACATGGAGTTAATTAGGCAAGCAGGTAATCCGACATAAGTGTCCCGGTCGCAGTCCCTTTGCACTCACACTGTACGGCGTCTTATAAGGCGTAGCATGTCGAAGAGTGAAATCAACGTCTCAGCGATCGCCACCAAGATCTAGGTGTATAGGGGAGCGGAAATTTGACACCAACGGCAGGTGCGCTGGGTGCGGACAGACTTCGTACGCTGACTCGCAACCACCGTGCTGGCAACTAAAGGATTTATTGGCACCACACGCTGTACGTAGAAGATCATGCATCGCCAGCTCGCCCGAATCATCAACTTAGCAGTTAAGCTCCATTTTGATAATGTTCTTCGCACCCCTACGCTGCTCTTCCACTTTGTCGGTCAGCGCGTATAAAGCAAAATTAAAATAGCTGGTCACTGACCCCGCCTATACTTACGTACTCTTTTCCTGAGCAGGGAAGTGCGAACTCTTTACCATGCGGCGTACACTAGTTCTGCCAACAGCCGCTGTCTAACAAGCCTGGACATTGACAAATTCCTCCATATTGTCGAATTCGTCATCCTCTCGGCTCAGATTGGCCCGGAGGGCCGATACGGCCCCTCTGACTGGCTAAAAAAAAAAAGAAAAAAAAAACATCAATTACAAAATTTTACATAATGGTGGAATGGGACGAGGTTCAGATTAGCGCCCCCGGGTCCTAAATTATCCGCCACCCGAAGCAGCCATGTCTCAGACGCTTCGCGTGCGACGTAATCGCACTCTGCGTTTTACAGTGGTGCGCATCTCCTGTTTAAAGTCAAAATGAGCGCACGCCAATTACCCCGCCGACGAGCGCGAGATACGTAGCGAAAAGTACGGTTACAGACACGCACAAACACTGACACACACAACGATTACGGGCCATACACTGTATACGGAACGGTCCCTTTCCCGGGCATCGCGCTGACGCCGGTATTCGCGGTGTCGCCACCACTGCCGACGCCGCTGCCGCCTTGCGGCGAGGACAGACACGTCGTCGGGCCTTAACGACCGAGCCGCCCTGTTTGCACGGGGCAGAGTGAAGCGTGCCGTGCCTTCGGGCTTCTTCCCCCGAGAGGCTGCTTCCATTAAGAGGGGCGGGCACTCCTTCGATTAGGCTGCCACGTGCGACGACCGTCTGATATGACCGCAGCGCCGACGTATGGGCCGGGAGCATCAGAGCAAGGTACGGCGTGGATACTTAGATGTACGGCTCAGTGATGGCGCCGATTCGGCTACTGATCAGGACGTGTCGTCGAAAGAAGAAAAAAAATATTTTGGAGTGGGCGCCTCTCCCGGCGGGAATAATCCGCGCTGCAATCTATTTCCGTCGGTCTTTCCCATTTAATCAATGCATGGCTTTCGTGGGTGGCAACCTCATCGGCTTTGCTGTCTCCCCCATTGTGGTTCACCTTTATTCGTGGGGGGCCCTCAGGACTAGGTATATTGGTTTATCAATAAAGAAGCGCTTCATAGCATTCTGTGGGAACACACGACTCAACCTATATAGTGAGTTTCAAGAACTCCTGCACTGAAACGGCAACAACATGAGATGATACTATGAAATTCACGACTTTAGTGGACTACAAGTTCTAAATTAGAACGTGCCAAAACAACGATTTAATTATGAGGCACGCCGTGGTGGGGTGCATTGGATTATTTCTGATCACCTGCGGTTCTTTATACCATGCACCTATATCGAAATACACGAGCATTTTCTCATTCTGTTCCCATCGAAATGCGGCCGCAGCAGTCCGGAATCGAACCGGCGTCCTCGTGCTCAGTTATCGTCGGCAGAACCTTTCTTAAGTTGGTACCTTAAGTTGGTACCTGATTTCTGAAGTTGGTAAAGGCAGAACCTCTTTCAGAAGTGTCCGACTACCCCTGTCTTGCATTGAGTGCGCCCGCCATTTTCCTGCGCATTTCCTGTTGTCAGTGCATCGAATTCACTGCTGCGCCCATGGATGCAGTGATATAGCATCTGGTATAGCTCTCTTCGATCGGCTGTGTCCGTCGCGGTCGATCGTCCCTTCCGATGTAATCGTTGCTGGACCGGTAACATTGGACGAAACCAACGAACAAGGACGACTCTGGCTTTCAATAGCTATGTCCGGTCCGGTTGTTGCCTTTGCCATGGTGTCTTTAGCTACATCTGTATGGTGCCGGAACCAGACTCGTTTAGAACCACGAGTCCAGGAACAAGTGGGCAACGCTGGTTGGCGTGGCCCTCTTCGAGCAGCTGTTTAGTTTTGGGTCACGATGTCACTGGAAGTTATGCCTGTGTCACGTTGATGGCTTGAGGGCACGAGCTGATACGCATTCACTGATATCGCATACACCTAAAAGCTCATTTCGATGCACTCCATACATATATATATATATATATATATATATATATATATATATATATATATATATATATATAAACTACTCTTTCGGACTCAGACCTCATCAAACAATCTCGGGTGCACGCCTTTTTGGGAGTCAGGAGTGTCAATGAACTCTTGTGGCTCAATGACCATAGCGTTCTGCGGCTCAGAACAGGATCTCGGATACCATATTACCTTCCCGGCTGCAGCGGACACATTCTGCTAGGATTACAATACAAAAAAAACTTTAGTGTACCGAACTAGTGTACCGAGCTGTAATGCTATGAGCTACGGCTGTTTGAGAGGCTACGTCATCTCCCACAGCCCATGCGCTGCTTTTGCAACACCACAAGCTCACTCGTGCTCAGATTTGCACGGACTCCCACTCGCGCTCGTTCGCATATACACCGTGCAACAAAAAGAGCTCGCTCGTAATTCTACATGTAGTAATTCAGATTCAACTAATCTCACTCGGACTCCAAGAGCCGTGCGGTTATCGGGCTCACATCTGTGGGTAAACGAGCGCTGTTACTCTCGCGTATACGTACTCTTGCTCAGCCAAAACTGGCACGAAATGCCTGATTATAGACCAACGCAAGGTACGATCGAGACCGAATTATATCCCTCCTGATTGGGCTTATTATAAAGCCAGACAACGCGCGCTCAATGAGCCACCGCAGGCGACCACGTGCTGCCGTACATGCAAATGCGATTATAGCCACCGGTTACTGACGCCAGTAAAACTGGCGGGATCAATTCAGCATTGATGACAGCCCGTATTATACGCACTCTTTTTCTCCTCCCGTTACTCCTACTCGCCCAACGGAACACTTAGCTCAACCAATGTCGCCGCCATACCGACCCTTCGCTTCGTATTAACTTGATCTGGGACAACTACGAGCGATCGGCATTTCGCGGGCTTACCGACGGCGATTAGAGCGTCCGCGGCGCGCGCATTTCCAGATCGTTATCCGTCTCTTATTCGCTCCGAGGAAAGGCGTGCGCAACACGCAATCCTATAGCACTTGCAAACATCGGCAAACCTGGATGGCCTGATTTCGCTCCGCGCACAATTCCAGCCGAGATCCAATAACACCGCAAACCAACTGAAAATACTACACGCAAGGGCACAAACAAAAAAAAAAAACGCCGAAACAACGACAGAGCAACGACAAAGCAACGACAAAGCAACGACAAAGCAACAGACGACGAGCAGAAGTTCACGAGATTAAAGTAACCCCAAATTCCTGGTCCGCACGATACACACTGCGGTTCCAGTTCCGCAGGACCTGAGCGCTCAGGTATGCTGGGCGCATACATGCCTATATCTCGGGGTCACATTCCGGGGCAATCATTCGGCTTGTAATCTGATTTTTCTTTTCACGGCATGTATAGGCGCGCAAAGTGTGATGTGTGTGAACGCTGTGGTTACGAGGCGTGATTTGCAATGGCGGTCACGATCGGCGCCGAAGCGAGTCGAAACGCTGTTTCACTAAAACCCGCGAGGAGCGTTTGTCGCGGAAGCTGTGATCAGCCAGTCCGGACGGCGAATGCATAGCGGTGCTCTGCAACTGCGGGTTCGTAAACAAAGCGAGCGCTGCAGCTTACAGGGCAGGAGACGACGTGTAAGGCACGGTGCAGTGAAAGTGTGCGGAGCGATTAATATTTTAACGATACGAAAGGCAGATAGGTCGGCCTGAGGCACATTCCTCTATATCCAGCTGTACTCTGCACTGCGGAAAGAGGGAAAGAGAGAGGAGCAAGATTGGGTAGAGGGATAAGGGGCGGCAAGGTCCAATTTTAAGGACAGCAGAAGAGAGGGGGATGCGGGGAGGGGGGGGGGTGGCAGAGAGGTCAACCAGAAGCAAGTCACCAGTTTGCAACCCCGCACATAAGCTGGGAAAATGGGGCTTAGATAAAAGGTAGGAGAGAAAGAAAAACAAAGAAGAAAAACACGGAAAGTATTACAGACGTTCAACTGAGTCCGGTGGATTGCAAAAAGAACAATGTTTTAATTTTTCGATAGGATAAAGTCTACGTTGGAGGATTGTCTCTTCCGACAGTGGTCGGTCTTCGAACCGGTTGAGCACCGAGGCAAGTGAGCAGTTTTTGTGCACAATACTGCAGACAGTGGCATAGAGTATGGTTGATGGTTTCCCCGCAGTGGTCACATGACAGGCCACTGTGGATGGAGGGGCCTGAATAGTTCAATTTACAATCACGCCGAGGGCCCAATAGACAGTCCTCCGACAACGGTTGGCTGTGAAGACGGGTTGCCAACCTTTGTTGATGTTCTATGTATTGAGGGCACGTGCTTTATAGATCCACATGTGTATGGCGCAACTCGCCGTTTGGAGAATCGGCCAACAGAGCAGACGGATACAACGAATGTATCGCTGTCAGTGCTTCACCCTTCGCGCGAATCAGTCGTCGTGGATGGTTTTTGCAACAAAATATTCGTAGCGTCCTGCTACAAGTCGGCTAGATGACAATTTTTCCTTTCGTGGATCTTCCACTTTGCGGGCTTCCACAGAACTGATTTGCCAGTGAAGATAAGCACTAAAAGGGACACTAAAAAACAAGACACTCCTTCTCAGTGCATCATCCACAAGAACTGCATAGTCATTTGGAGCAACAATAACGCTTTTGAAAGATGTAGCCCCTCAAAAACATGTAGATACGCGACACCACCGAATCCGTTCTGATCTGAACTCTCGGAGCACGTGACTTGCTTCTACACGAGGACATATCAGCGGTGTGAAAGGAGACAAAACAGAGCCACGGCCGCTGGATGAAAAAATAATGATAGTGAATAGAAAAAAACGTGGGCAGCTTGCATAGTGTTGCAAGGCCGGAGTAAACAGCTGGAGCTGGTGATCGACCTAGCTTCTTCCAGATTTTACTAGGCTTCGCTAAGTTTTGCTAGGAAATGCGAAGTGCTGCTAGCACGGTATTCCGAATTGGCTTGTTGCCAATGCGCAGATTCTCGCTTGGCCGCGCGACGCGCTTCAAGATGAGCGGCTTCTTCGGGTGTCCGGATCTTTGGTTGTCCCATGTCAAGGGTACGTGTACTCGCCACAGAGTCAACGAGAGTTCTGCCGCCGTCGCGGCGGCTCCAAGATTTTATCTCCCCGGTGCCGTCACGGCCACGCTGCGCCCCCACACTTGGCGGGGCGTGGCTGGTCGAAACCTGCCGAGCCGACGTCAGAGGCGCTTGCTGCAGTCGCGGACATCGCGCGCGTTCGGCGCGAACGCGGGGAAACTGGGAAACGCGAACGGCGTCGGCAGCAGCTCTGCGCGTTGCCTCGTTGGTGCTGCTACAAGCGTTGCGCTGCTGAGCACGAGATCGCGGGATCGAATCCCGGCCCCGGCGGCCGCATTTCGATGGAGGCGAAATGCAAAAACGCCCGTGTGCTTGCGTTGTAGTGCACGTTAAAGAACCCCAGGTGGTCAAAATTAATCCGGAGCCCTCCACAACTGGCGTGCCTCATAATCAGAACTGGTTTTGGAACGTAAAACCCCAGAAAAAAGAAGGTGCTGGTACAATTTCTCTCTCTCTCTCTCACACACACACACGCTCGCTATCATTTTCTCTTTCTCGTCTCCCGAGCATTGCGCGTGCCGCGCGCATGCTCTCCTTCCCTCTCCTTAACGTCCCATGTCAAGGCAGCATGTGCACGGCACGGAGAGGAGGCGAATCACACACCGCTCCGCGAGGTGGTTGCTAGGCAACGCGCGGTGACATCATCGTTCAGCGAGGTTTTTTTGTTCACGCGGTTGCGGACTGCCGCGTCAGGTGGGCTGCAATGGAAGCGAACGTGACAGCCGTAGTTGCATTTGCGGCCGCTTGGCTGGCCCGAACGGCGCTACCTGTCGAGGATGGGGCGCCTCGGCTGCCACGGTCGACGGTCTTCTCCCGGGTGATGCTATGGTCTTGCTCGCACACGCCGCTTGGGTTCTCGAACACCCCCAGATGGCGCTCACCTCCGCGCAACCCTACGCAACCCTAGAGTTACTGTATAAAAAGGAGCCTCTACAGTAACTCTACGCAACCCGACCGGAGCCGATGCGGCGGCGTTTCACTGTACGTATGGCTAGAGTTGCTGTATATGGCTCCCTGCGAGAGCCATATACAGTAACTCTACGTATGACACGTGCTGTGCGTGCGTTCCTGTGCGACAAAATGAAGGTTCTGGGCTGTGGCAGGTCGCGTGCTGGGATGTGATAGCGTAAACATTAAAATCGTGCATAGCCTGAAGAGAGCGCTTGGAGCTGGCGTCTCTGCCGGAGCCGAGGTGGTGAAGCACGCTGCGCAGCCGCGTCCATAGGTCAAATGTCCGAACACTCCTCTCCAGCAGCCGAACACGCAAGAGCAGTCCCCTTAGCTGACTAGCCGTTGTTGAGGAAATGTTCTGTACACTTCTGCCCCGATGCGATGTGCCATATGAGGCAATGGTAATGCTCCACCCCCTCAGAGATTATGAACAATGACGCACAACAACGCCTCAAGCAAACACGTTTCCCCGTGTGTTCTGTGCACTACGCTGACAAACAGCAGTGGTGCAAGCAAGGTAACGTTTACCATCAACACACCACTCTCGTATTGCACTAAACGCTGAACAAATTACACATTCGTCGCCAACATCACCGCTAATTATCGTCAATCAAAGCAAACAGCATGCAAAGCTTAGCTTACATTGATTCCCACAGCGCGTGGGATCCGCATATTAATTAACCCCGTGTCGCAGAAAATCTGGTGTCGGCAGAGTTGGTTTACTTTATCATTTACAATAAATGCCTCCTTTTCAGCACCCGCTATAAAGTGGGGCGTTCTCGCCGCCATCAACTGTGCAATGCAGCTCTTGAAGGCGCGCACTTTAGAGTTCCGCGCTAAAAGCTTGAAACGCCATCGATTCACATTGTGGGATACTTGAAAAAAAAAACGCATATCCACGAAGTGAATGATGAGCGGGCGAAGCACCGGGGGATCATTCGGGTAACCGTGAATCCCCCGACGCCGGCAAGCGGATCCAGAGGCGGCGAGAGCGCGGGAAGCGGCGGCAAAACGCCGGAAGCGTTCTCTACATGAGGTTGGTGGCGCCGCTGCTCGGTTCAAGCGCGAGCTTCGCGAGCCCTCAACTCCGGGTCCACTTGCCGGCGTTGCCGTTTTGCTGCAGCTTCCCGCGCCCTTGACTCCGGGTCCGCTTGTTGTCCGCGTCGCCGTGCTGCAGCAGCTTTGCGAGCCCTCGACTCCGCTTGCAGTTGAGCCGCCACTCTCGCCTTTTCATCCATAGCGGGCGCGCCGTTATCAGAAGCGACCGTTATCATCCATGGCTGAAATAGAAAGAGAACGCGCGTCGGGAACGAACGCCCTTGTGCACCGACCGTTATCATCCATGGCTGAAGTGAGAAAGAGAGCGTGCGTCGGGAACGAACGCCCTTGGGCACCGCAGCGCCTTTAGCGGACTCCATGCAAACCAGAGCTACGGACAACTACGAGGGGGGGGACAAGGCTCGGCCCTAAGGTACTTCGCCCCTAAAAATCTCCAATGGCAGACCACAAATGACCCGCGTTTGACAACAAAAATGACGTCACTTCCGTTTTTAACGGAAATGGCGTCACATCATGTTTTTGTTCCGCCGCAAGTGCTCTCTCGTCACAGAGATGGCGCTAAGCGCCATGAACCGTCGATGAGCCGCCATGTCATGAAAGTATGCGCTTCTAAGGAAGCTTCGCTACCATGCAGGTACCTTGACGGTGCCTTGGTAGATAAGCGTAGCTGTAAGGTCTCTCGCGCAATCCGTCTGGGTGCAAAAATTTGGCAGTTTGGCATTGACAACGATAGCAAGGTTTACCACGGTGTTCAAACTATGCACACGTGCGCGACACGTTGGCGAGACACAGCACGCAAGGCCAAGAAGTTGCCTTGTTTATATATATAAGACTACGCAAGGCAACTCCTGCTGTGCACGAGAAACAGCGCCCTGGCAGTTACCAGGCGTCTCACAACGCAAATGCGTGATGAGGAGCGCCACCGGCGGCGTCGCAGGCGTCGCATCTCTATAGCACGAGATGAGAGACGGGAAAGAGTTGGCGTAAGTCAGCACGCAGTGAAATATTAGACAAGGTGAGCTTAACGTTTACTAGCAGTCCACTCCGCTTCCAGACCAGTGCATACACACAGCAACTCGGCAGAAGCGCTATGTGTACCTACAGTGTGCGCGCGCGCATCACAACGCTCATACCAGCAGCGGAAGGCAGAACGCTGCCCTGACTCTGAAACCGAGGCGATTGAGCGTTGCAGTGACTTCGCTTCGTCGTTGTTGCAGCCAAGCGCACTTGTCGCCTCTGGAGCGAGAACGCACAACGGCGGTGTTTTACAGCAAAGCCTCTAGTCGGTCGGGATTTTTCGTGTCGGCGTGCGCGGCTCTCGCTCACACAAAAAATGTGGGCCGATCCCGGAGACAGTGCAAAGGAAGCGGGAAGCGCACAGTGTGCTGCTTCGCCTCCAAGAGGCATCACATGACGTCATCAGGTGACATCACTTGACGAAGACGTCATCACGTGGCGTCACGTTCGACGTGATGGCGTCATCAGATTACGTCATCAGGCGACAGCGTCGCGTGACGATGCCGTTGTTTTCGTATATTCGAATTACAATCCGAAGCTGTCGTGTCTGCAGCTTGTGTGTAAGTCGTACTTTACGAATTCTCTTACGCAATTTACTTTGAGAAATTGAGTTAGTTCAGTAAGTCACTTGCGTTTGGCGGAGGGCCTAAAGGAACGATCATGTATGCTGCACTTCCGCACACGTGCGCGACGAACGTCGCTTGCGGTGGTGGTGGTGATGCTTGCCTAACGTCCGGCAACATCGTCGCTGTATATCCACTTCGCAGGGTGGAAGGGAGGCGGATTCTTTTGCGCCTCGAGCGTCCGTATATTTGCTGTCACAACAAGAGCTCTGGATAGTTTGCCAACCTCGTGAGCTTCCTATAGAGGACGCAGGCCTGGCGACGCCATTAACAGTGTTGCAAGGGCGCTATCCAGAGCGCGCACGCATGTAGTGTGAGTGTGTGTGTATGTGTGTGTGCGCGCATGCGCGATAACTGTTTCACGTTTACCACTCGCTCGCTCTCTTTACCTGTAAGCTTTTGTGCACTCTACCCCCCTCCTCCGGCCACAGGAAAGTTATACGTAAAATATCTCCACGTAAAGGCAAGACATTTAAGATTTCCCGCGGCCTTTACTTCCCGCTCAATAAACAAATAATTTCTTCTAATGCGATTAAATCATTATCTGGATGCTTCAAGCACATCTCCGTTCGCCGGTGTACAACAAAAAATGTGGACCGATCTTGAAGATATTGCAGTCTAAAAATGTGCACCTAACGTGTCTCATGGCGCTGTTCAATTTTAAAAAAGTGAAATGAAAAAAAAAAAAAACTTAGCACTTATCCGGTGTTTAACGGATCCGAACCCACGTCATACGCGTTCAAGTACAGCTGCATTCTTTGTTTCATGGTATTTGTTACAATGAGATGTAGAAGTAGCATCACGTACAGCTGATAAACTATTAACATTAATGACAGACACTGTAACGCAACTAAACAGTCATCAAATGTGCAAAGTTGAGAATAGCGGTTCAGTCACACACACACACACACACACACACACACACACACACACACACACACACACACACACACACACACACACACACACACACACGCACGCACAGAGAAGAGGCAGCATAGTTCATACTTCCAGTGGAAATGATTTGACTACTATTGCACTTTGCTCTTTGGAAAGGTGGTAAGGATAAGCTCCTCACTAAAATGGGTTACCAGCCCGGTCGACTCTCACCATCATAAAAATGCGCTTTAGATGTACAATGAAACGCAGCCTCGAAGGAGCCATCGGTTCGGCGTTGCAGTCCATCATTGGCGCTTTCCACAAACTGCGCATTCTCATTAAAAAAAAAAAACAATGGAAAAAAGGTGTCCAATGGTACGTTATCATCAGAGGTTGGTAGCAGGTATCGCTTTCGAAGTCTTTTCGCTCCCTTAAGTGGGGCAAGAAATGTTAGGCATGGTACACAACTGCAGCAGCCTTACTAAGGCAGCCTTACTATCTGACAATCTGCGCGTGGGGACTTCTTAATCTCACGCAGACTCCGAGAGCGGCGGCGCCCGCATCTCTGAGGCCATGGCAGTAGGTGATAATTGCAGCGGGTCATGATGACGTCACGCGCATCGTAAAGAAGTCGTTCCTGCAGAAAATGACTGCGTGTCCGGCTGTGGAGAACCTGCTGCTGTAGCAGTAAAAGAGTTCACAGCCGGAGGGGAAATCGCTAAAGATAACGTTTTTTCTCGGACGCTGCACCGTGAAAACGCGACCTCGCGTCCTCAAGCAGCAGACGGAATTCTCATTAACATCGCGCTTTAAAATTTGCCTCACGCAGCTTGCGTTCAATCGAACCTCCGAGAGACGTTATGCACGCAGCGTGGGAGTGGGAATCATGCATATGCAGCTCAGCGTCCCTCGAATAATCGACTTACCGCGCGTCTTCGACATACTTAAAGAACGCGAAAAAAATTTTGAAAACAAAAAAGAGGTTGCGTGGCACTAGACGCCACAAATCAAGCTATAGCGTTTTCTGCGCAAATCCACACTACGCACGCCGGCGTCAGGGATAGCAACACATTCCAGCGTACTTATTTTCAATACATGCAAGCGTGCGTTAAAAAAAAAAAAAAAGTGAGGGGGGAAAAAAAGAGCCCGGGCAATGTTCGAGTACCCTGCACTCAGGCGTAATAAAAGCGGCGAAATTTTTTTTAATTCGCTTCTTTCTTTCTTTCTTTCTTTCTTTCTTTCTTTCTTTCTTTCTTTTTTTCTTTCTGTATTTATTGATTTAGTTCTATTCACACGGCTCGTCTCAAACGAATGTGCGCCTTCCCTATATGTATACGAGTTGCCGTATGCATGCGGTCGGCCGTTAACATTATCAAGCTGCGATATGCAAATACGTACAGCGCGAAGCGACATCTCAATGCAAGCTTGTAATGAGGAGCTGACTTATACGCTAGCCCGGAGTAGCGCTCAAAGATATCGCCATGGTGTTCGCACCGACACGTGCGTTTCCTGAATGCACGGTGAGGCTGTTCAAACTTGGCTGTAAGAGGAGGAAGACAAGAGCTTTCACCCCCCCCCTCCCCTCTCCCTTTCATTTTTTTAAGCGACGCATTATAGGCTCACAAGTGTCGGCGGCGGTGGTGGTGGTGATGGTGTCACGCTGAAAAGTGGGCCGATCCTGGCGATAGTGCAGAAAGGGTCCAAGCTCAATGGCACATACCAAGGACAAAAAAGAAAGAGAGAAAGTGAGAGAGAACGAGAAGGAGAGAGACAGAACGAAAGAAAGAGAGAAAGAAAAAAAGAGATAGAGAGAGAGAAAAAGAGAGAATCACCACGAAGGCCAGATACACGCACGACAAGCTTCGTTTACCCCCATTAAGTTTCTCGACAGGGAAAGGGCTGGCGATATTTTTTTTTTTTTTTTCAGGAAACGAAGGGTGCGCGAATATTCGCAATTTCGAATACAAATCAAGTAATGCTTGCTGTATTCGTTACTCATTCGGTTCGATAGACCACTTTTCGAAATAGTGAAACATTCGTTTACGTTTCAGTATATAGGATAACAATTATGAAAGCCTGCAGGCAGAAAGATGTAACGGAGACGGTTCCGAATCATTCAGCTGCCGGAAGGCCGCGGTTGTTGGGCAGAGGCACCGGTTCCAGAGCAAACGCTTTGAAAAATATATATATATTTGAAACAACTGTTTGCTGCTCGAAAATAAATTGCTGAGGATAGCGGGTTTCACTGGGTTGAAGTGTGGCTTTTTCCGCAGAAGAAGCATCCCGCAAACTTTTAACGTCGTCGGTACGTATATATTAGCGCGCGCTAACAGGGGAGCGCAGTTCATACTTTGATTCATACTTTGACGCATGCTCACAACGCTCGTTGGCACTGCATCTATACAGTGCTACTGACCCTTGGACCACACGATGCCCTGATTACTAAATATGCTTTTTACTTACTAATCTCACTAAGGATTGAGTTCCTCGTTTACATCTACTCTACACTGACCTTCGAGTTCTCCAGCTGAAATGGGACTGCAGTTGTAGAAAAGAAATAAGCTTCATTCCTATAAACCCTGTGCGAGTGTACGCCGACTGTGACTATATGTCAGGTGAGTTACGCGCAGAAAGTCAAATTTCCCGTTCCCTTCCGCAGAGGCTCCGTAAATAGCGTCCGGCTGCCGACCACAAGGTCGCAGGTGCGGTTCCCATTGCACGGCGGCCAAATTCCGACAGAGTAACAGCCGCTCGTGTACTTAGGTTTAGGTGCACCTTAAAGAACTAGTCAAGTAATTTGGGTGTGTCACAAAATTAACCCGGAGCGTTCCACTGCAACGTCAGCCCAGGTAACGAATTAGGAACGTTAACGCTTATCAATCGATCAATCAGTCAATCAAATCCAGTTAATCTGTGTGTCAGCGCTATCGAATGAATACATTAACGCGGCATCATCTGTGGGAGCGAGAGCCCGTGTATACTTCTCAGATTCCAGCTGACGTGTAATTCACCTCGCTCGAAGCAATTCATCGTACGCCGCGAATGCAACACAGCTTAATACGGAATTCAACGAGCGTGTCCGTCTTCAAACCGACAAGTTGGGGCGCAATATCTCGCTTTGTCTTTCGTTTTTCCCGTCCTTATCTGACACTTAACATCAGGCTCACTTCTACAGCATGCAGAGAGGGCGCGACGCGAGGCCAACGAGAAATATGGGCTTTTCACCATCGGGCTTTGCTCAGAGATGCTTATCGCGTCACACCAAGGCACAGGCAGCTTATTGCCTGCATGCCTCCTTACAGATTCTGCTGGCACAAGCATCTAGTTCCATTTCAGCGCAACACGATGAGAAACAACGCCGTCAACAGCAACGGCACAAAGTACCGCGAAAATAAAACACGTTCGTAGGTAAGGCTACACTGAGAACGATCGCCCCCGAATCGAGTTTTCAGCACCAACCTGCTTGTTTTTTTCCAGCTGCGCGCGCTGCGTCTCGGTAGTTCGGAGCACCCGTGCGAAAAGCGGCGCGCCTGTTTCCTCCGCGCAGCAAAGTAGTCCCCGCCTCCTGCCAGCCAGCCTTGCTTGCTTCCGTCTCCACTAGCCCGAATTACTTGTCAGATCTTAATGGAATGCGTCATCGCTGCCTCTTTTAACACAAGAAACGACGTCGCTTGGTGTAAGGTCATATAAATGGCGACATCGCGGTGTGATCCGCATTCTGCCGCCGGCCGAGGACTGGAAGAGCGTTTTCAACCCTTCGGGGCACTGCGCGGTACTCGCGAAAGGTGGCTGCTGCATGAACGTTCAGCTGACACGAGTTCGCAGTTGGACACGATCGTTTCATTCGCGCGCGAATGCGAGCTGTTTATCGTAAAGCCCCTGGAGGGGCTTTAGTTTATCGCTGAAAATAACAAATGTCATGCTTTCCAGAAGCGAATGCTTAGACGATTTGCGGCGCCGCGGCGTGGGATGCTCAACACAAAAAGCTCAGCAGAAAAAAAAAAAAGTGAAATCATGGGCCCGGCTCAGCCCTGCAACTTCGGATAGCACGACTATTTCACGATGTCGCTGAACAGCCTAAGGAATTGGGGATTTTAATCTGCTCGCAAACAGTTCAGTTGTTTGCTATGATATGGAAGTCCGACAGACCGATTGCGATGCATTTGCCCGATCTTGGAAAAATAAATAAATAAAACGGTAAACTGGCAAACAGCGCGCCGGTGCGGGAGTCGAACCGGTAGCGCGCCGGTGGTATTCAGTACCATTCAGTGCCGGTGGTATTCAGTATTCAGTGCCGGTAGTATTCAGTACATGGTGCCATTCAGTAGTCGCAATATTTTAGGCTTTCCGGCGTTCCTGCACCTCTAGTTATAAAGTACGTGGTCTTCTCTCATATCACAAGTGCAGTTAGAGCTGCTGTCGCGTACGGTAAGAATTTTTTTTACAGCCGCAAAGGTCACGATTTTAGCCATATGGGACAAACGGAGCAAACTGTGCAAATATGCTTTTGATGCGTGCCTCCTCTATATATCCTGTGTTGCCGTCAAATGGCAAACACAACCCGTACCACAGCAAGTGAATCCGCAAGCCCCCAACGCGATTTCGTGACGCGTTTTAAAACACGAACTTTATGTAATAAAGTTCGAACTCGTGTAAGCTCGTCAAGTGGTCCGCAATACCAGAACATCTTCAGAACCACAGCCCAAACAGTTGGTATCGCTTACGTATCGGCGAACTATAAAGCTCTCGATAAGTTTGATGCGCTAACGTGCGCCACTGCATGCAAATGAACAAAAAACGTTCACGCACTTGTTCGTTGCCAGTATGCATCGCGCAAGAATAAATCAAGCGGCAATTCATAGGAGCTAGTACAACTGAGCGTTGAAAGCCAGTAATAGTCATGGAGTACTACATTACCGAGAATCGGCGCCTATATGCATCTCCAACCGCGGATAAAGATCCACTGACTAAATTCTGTCGTTACTTTCGGTGATTTCTGGTTACGAGTTTTGTCTGCAGTCATGATTTATGGATAGGCCAAGCTTGCCTATTTGATAGCAAAGCTTGCCTTAAAATATGAAAAATACTACCGTCGAAGTAAAAAACAAAAATACTAACATTTGGGGATAGATAATCAAAATTATTATATTAGTCGAGAAGTTTTAAAGTTTTAAAAATACATAGACTTCTGTAGGAATGCTGCAAGCAGGCACTCTACTATACTGGCTCTAAAGTCGCAGGATGGAATGATCCGCGCCACAGGCAAACGAAAACATTCATAATTTATCAATGGAATATTCGTGCAACGGTGGCCGAAATTTCAGTTGCCGTTACATGTTTCAATAGGTGGGCGAAAGGCCCTGAATAAGGGTCCAAACACCCGGGACTTGAAAAACCGGCCGACAACTACGTTTGTATTGTTTAAAACAGCCTTTCTCCATACTGGACGCAAATAAAAAATAAAATAAATATTGGTGCAACTATCACAATCTAAAGAAGCTGTAAACATCGCGCATTTAACGATAAATTCCTAAAAGTTGGTAGGTATGCCGACGCATTGACCGCTTATGACGTGCTTGAAAGTGGTAAAGCTCTCCGTGAAGAGAAGAAGTTAAATACTGCAAAATAAGCGTTACGCGACATGTTTCTGCAAGTAGTGCGCCATATTAGCCAAAGGCGACATTGCGCAAAAACTTTCCACAGGTTTCACTTGCTAGCAATTAGCCCATTTAAAGTGACAGCGAAGCTCGTCGTAAACATCACAAATCATTCACCTCCAACAGGCAACATACTTCCGTCACCTATATCATTAAAAAAGAGAAAAATATGCACCCGTCATACCAAACTACTGAGCATGCTGTTAAGTAAGCAACAAATAAAATAAAATAAATATAAGCAAATGAGGACACACGAAAAGTCTCACGAACAGCAAGTTAACTCTAAAAGCTTCCGTTTCCAGCTCTCATAAAAAACACTCCTTTACCAACAAAGCTGAAAAAATGGAGACCGAGGATGTCGACTCAATTCTGCCTTCTTGCTTCAGCGCGCCAGCGCTACCGGCCCAGCGGCATGTGCAGTTCGTTAGAAGATCAAGCTTTTTGCAGTTTAATGCTATCGCTATCACCGATAAACAAGATAACTTACACTACAACACATTTCCGAGTGACAAACGCGCGCACGAAAGGCGACCGCCAACAGAGCGACGGTTTCTCGTCGGTATATGCACTCACCATTTTTATCCGCTCTCCAGCACGACCACCGGACTTCGCATTGTCCGCAAGAAGCGCACGGGAAACTGCCACACACCACTGTTCCATCCGCCGAGGAACACAGCTTGAGCCACTCGCGTATTACCGAAAACATTCGTCGAGCCAAGGAAGCGGAGCCGCCATTTCCCGCTCTTTTCCCGCCAAAAATCAGCTTGGCGGGAAGCGCGGAAAGGTCAAGACGCCATAACACACGTCCCTCCGCATCGATGACGCCCACGGACTGCTCGGTTATCCCTACCTATCCTAACTGTATATCGTCTGCTAGGGAATCGCCCGCGCCCTTGAGACGTAATTCATCCAATTAGAGTGCATGTGCGCACGGCACTCAGAGGAAGCCGAGTGGCCGGGCCAATGGCCGCAGGCAGCACGTTCCCGGAGCACAGGGACACGGCGGCGGGTCCGGGGCTCGCCGGCACCGTTGGGTTCGCGGTGGCGCTAACGCCACGACCAGTGATTCCCTACATGGAATCACGGTGATTGTTCGATCCTCGTTATGGACGTTCTATGGTGTTGTTCTGTGGTCGTGAATACGATGAATGTTTCGATAAGCTTGCTTTGTATTCTTCGGCCGATTAAATATTGGTTTGTCGCTGTTCGGAGTGTTCCTTCCGGTGCCATCGGGCGCCGTTCGGCGTCTACCTGCCGCGAATTTAATCTGGAAGGGAGGAATGAGATTATTGTTTCGAGCTGGTCTGTCTAGTAGCCATTTCTGCTTCTTTATTGGGGAGGGAGGACGCCATGTTGACCATGTATCGTGTCCACGTCGAGGGGCAGGCCAGCCCGATCGCGGATTGTTGATGTTCGTGATGTTTTTAGTGGACTGAAGTGTGAGATTTTGACTTGATAGACGACTGATAGTTGTGTAACAACCGGAGATGTGTGCGCCTGGTTCGTACGTTGAAACCGCGAGATATGATTGACCTTTACGAGAGTGTTAGCGGCAGCTCTTGCTTGGATCTGAATGGACTCGTTCGCTTTCAGTGAAAACGCGCTGGCACCATTTGTCGGATATCGCATTTCACTGCGGCTATTGATTTGCTTACATGTAAAGTTTGTGGAATATTTCACTTCTGCGTGCCCAAGCTTCGCGAGCCGCGCGTCACTCGTAATATCCGATGATGTGCGGGAAAGCCGCCGCTTCGTACTATGCGTAATCATTTCTTGTGTGTGTGTGTGTGTGTGTGTGTGTGTGTGTGTGTGTGTGTGTGTGTGTGTGTGTGTGTGTGTGTGTGTGTGTGTGTGTGTGTGTGTGTGTGTGTGTGTGTGTGTGTGTTTGTGTGTGTGTGTGTGTGTGTGTGTGTGTGTTGTGCGCGCCCCGTACAGGTATACCTTAGTGTCTCTTGAAGTAGCACCACCTGCTTACAATAACCCAACGTGTTTTTTTTTCTTGTTTTTTTAACGGTATGTGCGTTTCAGGGGTTTATAAGTCAACACACATGACTTAAAACACATGCTCAGAGTAATCGCAAAGCGTGGATAGGTGCGGGAATCTCACCCGCGTGAAACAATCTAAGACGACAGACAGGGAGTCTGTCGGCGAGTGTAGGTTCGTCACGCGTATGTAACAGCGCAGCTTTCAAAAATAGCTCGTAGTCATCGCCGCGATTTTAGTCACAAGGCCGTGACGAATACGATCAGAACATTAAGCAGGGCACCTTCGCTGCAATGTTAAAGACGTGCAAGTTGCTAAAGGTCTGCGCAGGGAACATACGGTGATAATGTTGAAAGGAAATGAGGATAGTGATAACAAAGACCGACGCTACAGGAGAAAGCAGCTTTAACAGATACCGCTGCTAAACGGCCTAACACCGACAATGTGCAAATTGGACACAGCTGACCAAGTCACTGAAGATCCGCGGACGTCACCCCGAGAGAGAGAGAGAATAAACATCTTTATTATGTAAATGCAGCTTTGGAGAGGCGTCCTCATTCCAGAATGCCTTGAGCTCGGGCCGCGTCCTGGGCCCTCGCAATCAGCCGTTGCTGATCTGCGAGGTCGGAGCTGGCCAAGGCTCTCTCCCAAAGCTCGTTGGTGTGGTAAGGGTTCGGAGGGTTGAGTGGTGCCTCTCTGCAAACCCCTACTATACGTGCCTGAGGGACCCGGGCTCTGCGCAGAAGCGGCATTGCGGAGAGAAATCGTCCTCCCAAAAGCTTCTCGCCGTTTCGGCTTCCGAGCCGAAGGAGGTCTCGGGTCCGACTCCCGGTCGCGGCAGCCGCAAACCGATGGTGGCGGAATCCAAAAGCTCTCGTGAACCACGTCTCCGGTGCACGGTGGTAATTCTGAACCTTACACAACGGCGTCCCCCATAGTCCCTGTATTGCTTTTGAACGTTGCCCGCAATCAATGAATCAATCAGTCAAACCGTCAATCAATAATAGCCAGATCGCGGTTTTGGCGCCTAAAACCACATAAACTATTTAACGTATCGATAAGCGATAAGGACAAACTGGAAAACGCGAAGCGAATTCGTAAGATCGTTGCATTTTCGCAATATTGGTCTTACGCAAGTTTGCAGCTCAACTACGAAGGTCTGCTTACGGCCGGCCTTTGTACACCGGCCTGATTAACCATTTGCAGTCCTGTCGATCCTCCCGTGTGCACACAGTGGTCACACTCTCCCTGCCTTTGCACTTTCAATTCCCCCTTTCCCCCAGTGTAGGGTAGCAAACCGGACGCTCGTATGGTTGACCTCCGTCTTTCCTCTCCTTTATTTTTTTTCTTTCTTTCCTTCTTTCTTTCTTTCCTTATCTCTCCCTCTCTTTCCATAACCAGGAATTCTGGACACTGCCTCTGCGGCCGGCTGTCGAACTTTCACCGCAATGCACCAGCGTAACTCAATGAGCAGCACTTCAAAAAAAAAAAAAAAAAGCAGCCAAAATTTCAACAACTTTTGGTTAGCAACGCCGGTATGCCACGCCCGTCTAATAAACAACATACGTATTTACGGCACTTATTCGTAACTTTCCTGCTAAGTTATAGCAGTATTTTAATCCTGACCAAAATTGTGCTACAACGCGGCAAGGACGTCACGAATAAATGCGGTAAATACGCATGTTAATAAGAGGGCGAATTCTGTAGACGTCGCTAACTGAGAGTTGTTGAAATTCGGGCGGCCTTCTGAAATATAGTTTTTTTGAAAATGCTGCCCATTGAGTTACGCTAATGCAGTGCGGTGAAGTTCCTGGAGATGTCTACTTACTCCGTTCGTCATAACCTGGAGCAAGCGAGATTGTTTGATTGCACAAGGTGATCTATGTGATGAGGCTTTCGAGAAAGGAACAAGGCGCAAAAACTTTTTTTTTTTTTTTTAAGAAAAGACGGTCGTGATCCGGCAGTCTTTCGTCCGGAGCTGAGGCCTCGAATTCCAAGAGGTCGTTCGCATGCCAGTTTTATCCCCGATTTCACCGCGGTTGCCAAATAGGCCTTGGTGTTGTAATCATGGTTCTAGAGTCTGCGCTATTTACTCCTCGCTGGAGACTGTAAATGTTTGCCGAGTTAAATGAGTGTATTGAGTGAACAACTGAAATACCTGAGCGTTCGAGTGACGTTCGCGAAAAAGAACCGTTTAGAGCCTCGATAAGTACAAACGCTCGTAAAAACGAGCTGTCACATGCGTGAGCGGGTGAGCCAACGCCGATATCGCTTAGGAATCGGTATTTCTTTTTTTTTTTTTTCCTCTCGTGAAACAGCTCTAGCTTTACTTTTTTATTGAAACACACCAGTTTTTTAGAGGAAGACACCCACTGGGTCTAAAACTGGTATCTAGCTACTTTAAGACTAAGGATTTAATTTTGAACAGCGCCAGGTGCGTGCGATCTCGGAAGCAATGCTTGAAGTGAGCAGCAGTGGTCGAACGACGGATGCTGCTGGAGACATTTTAGTTCAGCATTTAGACAAGAGGACTTGTCCGGCGATCGTGTCATGTATGATATGATTAAGCACCTGAATCCTGAAGCGCTGAAAACACTCCTGTCTCTTTTCAATGCCATGTGGTCGGCTGGGTATATCCCGTCCTCGTGGAAGGAGGCTGTAGTCATCCCCGTGCTTAAACAAGGCAAAGACCCGTCCCTAGCCAGCAGCTACAGGCCAATAGCGCTAACAAGCTGTCTGTGCAAACTGTTTGAAAAAATTATCAACCGGCGCTTAATCTGTTTCCTTGAAAATAACAAATTACTAGAGCCCGTTCAATGTGGTTTCAGAGAAGGCATGTCCACAACAGACCACCTTGTTCGCATTGAGTCCTATATTAGAAATGCTTGTATACATAAGCAGTTCTGTCTTTCAGTGTTTCTCGACCTAGAAAAAGCTTACGACACGACATGGCGCTACAGCATTCTCCGAGATCTCTCTGCGATGGGTGTACGCGTGGCAACATGTTAAACACAATCGAAAGTTACCTATCTAATCGCACATTCCGCGTAAGAGTGGGTAACGCTTTTTCCAAGTCATTCACCCAAGAGACCGGTGTGCCACAAGGGGGCGTGCTTAGTTGCACACTATTTATTGTAAAAATGAATTCCCTGCATATAGTCATCCCACGCACTATGTTTTATTCTGTTTATGTCGACGATGTACAGATAGCCTTCAAGTCATGCAATACTGCCATCTGCGAACGACAAGTGCAGCTGGGAATAAACAGATTGTCCAAATGGGCAGATGAGAACGCTCTTAAAGTAAATGCCCAGAAGAGCACTTGCGTGCTCTTTACAAACAAGAGAGGCATAACGCCTGTCCCCAGTATACAAAATAAAGAGATGCGCTCTCTGTGAGCAGCGAGCATAAGTTTTTAGGCATTATTTTAGATTCCAAGCTTACATTTATTCCTCACATTAAGTATCTGAGGGCAAAATGCCTGAAGACAATAAACCTTTTAAAGCTTCTGTCGCGTACGACTTGGGGTAGTGATCGAAAGTGCCTGTATAAAAGTCTTGTCCGCTCACGCCTCGATTACAGAGCTATAGTTTATAATTCCGCAACGCCAAGTGCATTAAAAATACTAGACCCCGTTCACCATCCGGGTATCCGTCTCGCGACCGGTGCTTTCCGAACAAGTCCGATCCAGAGCCTGTATGTAGAGTCGAATCAGTGGCCACTCCATCTGCAGCGTTCATATAGCAGTTTCACATATTTTCTGAGCATACGCGCGAACACTGAACATCCTTCTTATTCAACTATAAATGACGTGACCGCTGCCACACTCTTCCATAATCGACCGGCAGCGAGAAAGCCCTTCTCTTTGCGCGTGAGGAACCTCAGTGAGGAAATGGGTGTTCCAGTTCTTGAACATTGTCTTGTGGCTCCAGCGAAACTGTTACCACCGTGGCAGTGGCAGCTCATAGATTGCGATATATCGTTTGTAGAGGTCACGAAAAACGCACCAGAGGCACACATTAAAATGCATTTTCTAGAGCTTCAATCCAAGTACTCATGCGCAGAGTTTTACACAGACGCTTCTAGGTCACATGCCGGCGTGTCGTATGCAGCCGTCGGCCCATCCTTCTCGGAATGTGGTGTACTGCACCCGGAAACGAGTATCTTTACGGCTGAGGCCCATGAGCTATTGTCGGCCGTGAATCGTATAAGTAAATCAAAACTTCAAACAGCGATTATATTTACAGACTCCCTAAGCGTCGTGAAAGCCCTGATGTCACTCTGCAAACACAAAAATCTTGTACTAACTGAGCTCTATTCCATCCTATGCAGAGCGTATATATCAAACCGGCATGTCATTATATGCTGGGTGCCGGGTCATAGAGGCATTGAGGGTATACTGTGCGAGCAGACCATATGGCCACATCAGCTATATCGCACGCTACTAATCATACAGTTGATGTTCAGATCTGAAGCCTTTTTTGCGAAGGAAACTGCGAGGCCACTGGAAGTGCTTGTGGGACGCTGAAACAGATAATAAGCTTCATTTGATAAAACCACAGTTAGGTTTCTGGCCCCCCGTAACTAAAACACGACGAACTGATGTCCTGTTGTGTCGTCTCAGAATAGGACATACATATGGCACCCACAATGTTTTGCTTACAGGTGATGAACCACCAAACTGTGGTAGATGAGGTGAAAGGCTGACCGTCCTATATATCCTCGTGGAGTGTCGGGAGGCCGAAACAGAAAGAAAGAAATATTTTCCACAAGCGTACCGATATCATGTCCCTCTTCACCCCATTATGTTTCTTGGTGAAGAACCGCTTTTTAATGCCAAAGCAGTCGTCGATTTCTTGAACGATGTGGTCCTGCATGTTATTAGCCCAACTAGTTCGTAGCGCATCCTCTCTCCAGAGGATGCCGCTGTGATAGTAGTTTTTTTTATAGCACATGCCTCCAGGCCCTTGTGGTTCAAGGGCTCTGTTTAGACAGTAGTGCTTCTTGCCAAGTACTGCATCCTAAATATTTTAAATATCGCGTCATTCTTTCTCAATGCACTCTTCATTTCATAGTACACCTCATTAGTCATTGCCATGATTTTAGTACGTGTATATTTTACGCACTTTACAGCGATTATTTTTAGGCTCCTTTACAGCAATGCCTCATCTATTTCTCAGAATTAATCGCTCCACTGCAGACTCACAAACACTGGCATGGCGCTCTTTGGCCATAACTGGCCCTTGCGCCATAAAACACCACACATCATCAAGAGGACGAGGACTTGTCTTTGTCAGGTCAACAAATAATCTCCTTGACTGCGCCTGCCCTGCCGACCCGCACTTGGGTTCTGAAATAATAAGGGCTATCTCTTTTTACATAGATAACCATCCACCATTGGTTGTTGGGGTTGGGTAGGAATCGATCATGAAGTTAAGACAGGACAGGTAAGAACGTCCTTACTTTTAATTTTCGCGTTCTTTTACACCATAACAAGTACGAACCAACGAAACGTTTCCAAGGAAAGCAGTTGTTGCCCGGGCAAAGGCCCAAAAAGTCATATTAACCGACTAACACAAAAGAGAGAGAGACAGACAGAAAACAAAAAGAATGAGGACGGTACAATAGACGCATACAGAGCTTCTGTATTGTACTGTCCTTGTGGTTTTTTTTTTTTTTTTTTGTGCGCTAATCGGCTAATATGGAGTACCAAGAGACCCAAAGTTACACTCTTTAAGGACAGGTTCCCTCTTCGAAGTGTTGGCTCCAGCCCGAGACATCCCTTGTTCGACCACTATTGACTAAAACAGAGAAATACCAGTCTGCTTTGCGTAACATCTACATACATACATACATACATACATACATACATACATACATACATACATACATACATACATACATACATACATACATACATACATACATACATACATACACACACACACACACACACACACACACACACACACACACACACACACACACATATACATACATACATACATACATGCATACATACATACATACATACATACATACATACATACATACATACATACATACATACATACATACATACATACATACATACATACATACATACATACATACATACATACATACATACATACATACATACATACATACATACGCGACCTGCACAAGAAAAATTGTCCTTCAAGTGGCTTAAAGTGGCGAAGGCGTTTTTACCTTCTTAAAAACTCCGCTGCACTACACGTTGCTGGTTTAATCACTGCTACTCGCGAGCAACGTGAGAGGGAACACCGAGTCTTCCTAACGATTACTTGTGACGTGGTGCATTCAAATGTGTCGTGTGAGAATGCATGTACCCTATAGCTATCGCTCGAACGTTAAGCCGCGCCAAATAAATTTATGTTAGGCAGAGAGAGAAATAAGAAAAGGCAGGTACGTTAACCATACGAACGTCCGGTTTCTTACCCCTGCATGGGGCAGAGGGGATGAGGGATTAAAACAAGAAAGGAGAAGGCGAATAGAGAAATAGTTGACTCGCACAGTAGTAGACGTATGGTGTCTACATGCATCTTTTATGGTCCGTTGATTATATAGAAAAGTCACAAGAGCACGCGTAGTTTTCTGTGTTGATGGCGGACGACGCCGAGCATCCAGAATCTTTGTACAGGCTGACGTCGTCGGACGTCAAAGCGGGTGCAGTGGCAGAGGTGGTGCCCGATGGTCTCCTCACAGTTGATGTGGTCGCATTTAGGAGAGTTAGTCATTCCAGTGAGGAAGGAGCATGATTCTGTGAAACCAACCAATCGTAGCCGGCACAGCAGTGTAGTGTCACACCGGGAGAGGTTTGACGGCAGTCGCAGCTGTAGTGATAGATCAAGCATGCACAAACGATGTTTGCAGTACTCCGGTGTCTTCTAAAGAGCTAGCGTGATGCCGCGAGCAATTCGTTGAAGTTCCCCGGGCTGCGTCAGTTCTTGATAGTGGTATTACCGTGGGCTGATCTAGCAACTTCATCAGCAAGGTAGTTGCCGTTAACGCCGCAATGACCAGGTAGCCACTATAAAATAACATCATATCGTTTTCCAACAGCGTGATCGTAGATTCCTGTTTTGTTTAAAATCAGCTATTTATACTAACCTGTTCATAAGGCTTTGAAGGGCTGCTTCAGAATCACAGAACACTTCTCATTTACATGCTGGTTCTTGCTCAATATATTCAACAACAGCACGAAGAGTGGATATTTCTTATCACGTGGACGTTCCAAATTGAGCTGTGACCAGCTAAATGGCAATCGTTGCAGCGGTTGAAGTTCATCGAGGAATACCTAAACAAGTGCGAAGAGCTTGTCCTTGTATGCTCCGAAGAGCACGAAGGCTGGTTTTTCCGATGTTCGACATTTTCCGAGGCTGTATCGTAAAAATCCAAGGAAACTGTACTCTGCCTAGTTGAAGCATGGATCTCACTGATGTGCCCCACGTTTTCCCGCCGAGAAATCTGAGCAGGCGCGCAATGTAACTTAGCCTCTTGTTTAAGTGGGCACAGGGGGGGAACTCCATGAAAAATCTCTGTTGATAATGACGCCTAGAAAGCAGTGACGTTTTCTATATGAAATAGGTCGCCCGTTCATTGACACTGGGACCGTTCCATTGACTCGCGAACAAATGCCACTAACGCGCACTTTTCTGCAGAAATAGTCAGACTTTTGATTTTGGAGGTACGATGGATGGCGTCAGGGTAGCTCCCCGTCGGAGTCTGGCACGGACCTGGAGAGCCGTCAATGCAGATGCTCAGATACAAATGTCGTCATGTGTACGCGGAGATGTTGACTGTCTTTCACCAAGACCGATGATTGCAAGGCTGAATAAAGTAGGTCTTAAACTCCACCCTGCGGGACACCACGACAGGTGGACGTTCGACAGTTCGAGCGTCCGCAGTTTTCACAACGATGCATCTCCTGTACAAATAGCTCCCTATCCAGAGAAACGTTCGGTCATCGAGTCCAACGGCCCCTAGAGCGTCCAAGATATATTAGTCAGATATCTTGAGTAGCTACGGCCTGGTGACTACAGATCCGGGTGTTACCTTTCACAGTGCTCACGGATGTAGATGCCTGACACTGTGAATCAGGCTCGAGTGGGGAATGTGTCACGTTGTAAGATGAATCAAATGAAACCGTCGGCACGGTACAGTCAATAAAATACGCGGAAAATTGATCGAGTCATAGTCGGAATCGTTGGAATTGCCACAGTTCTCCAGATAGAGGCTTTCGACACTTAAACGAATTTAGAATCTCAACTTTTATTGCCGACTGACGCGGCAAACGCTTGCATCACAGGTTTGACATGCACGACGACATTCTCCACGCTTCGCCGAGTTTTCTCTTTTTATTTCTGTTGTCACGCGTGCCCTTCTTCCTTTAATTCTGGAGCGAGAGATTAATCGCTATTGCCGCAACGCGCCTCGCCTCGTACGTGGCACGGCACTGCGAAGAAGACGAGGTCGATGATGAACGGTCTCGGAGAAAGGCCTACGTGCACCGAACGTGTCGCCGGAACGCTACAGCCCTATACCTAGCGAGGTCTCCCATTCGGGTCACGTGCTGTTGTCCTCGCATGTCGAAACGTTTAAGATGCCCTCGAAGCGTCTAGACGTGCACGTATCGAATCAAAAGCTCGCGTCCCGTTCGCTGCTTTTTATACGCTCGTGTATAGCGGGTAGTACAATGCCAGTGCCCACCAGGTCCGGTACCCACATCTACACCCCATCTCACTAGTTCTGTTCAGTACGGCGAAAGCTACGGGTCCCGTCAGCCAACCAGAAAAGAGAAGCAGAAAAAGGGGCGACGCCGACTGAATGGAGCTTTCCTTTCTCCCTTGACTGGAACACGTGGCCGGATCTCGTTGCTCATTGGCTGAAAAGGGCCCTCTAGCCTACACAGCACTGCACGAATTTGGTACTTGAATGTAGTGCCCCTGTATAGCATATACAGAGACACTACTTGAATGTAGGAGTACCACGCCTGTATGTACTGCACCTAAATGTATTTACCGCGCTCGCTCCTCTCGTTCCTTGTGGGGGCAAACTGTCGGCGCCGGAAATGCCGGGAGTACTTTTCGATGAATCGGCGTCTCCTACTTCACGCGGAGGCAGACGTTTATGCAGTCCGCGTTCTCTTATCTTGCGCTTTGCCGAGAGAAAGCGTGAGAAGTCTTACTTTTCTCCTTCTTTTTTTCTTCTTTCTTTCCTTGTCCGCAGCTCTTAAATCTACAGCGAGCGTCCTTGGGCGATAATTTCGATGTGCGCCGGCTCGATCGCCGCCGTCTTCGCGATCTGTGTGCACGCACTGCGAAATGTCGTTGATCGCAGGCAGCAGCGCCGCTAAAATGTTCGTGAAAGAGAAGGTAGATAAAGGTGAAATCGAGCGCCAACCGGGCATTCTTGATTTACAGCTTTCATCACCCCTATTGGCACATCTGTCTTCCACAGAATGTAAACCTTCTGCCTCCTACACATTTCGATGTCCGTTTTTTTTTTTTTTTTTCCCTCCACAAACCTCGGCCGTTATCGGGTGTTAATGGCTGAGAAATGTCCCGGCGACCTGTTCGAATGACCACTCCTGTGCCGGTTGCTGGTGGATAGATAGATGGATGGATTAATGCTATGAGCGTCCCCTTTGGAACGGGTCGGTGGGTGGCGCCACCAAGCTCTTGTTATTATATTGCATAATGTCCCACCTATATTTAAAAAAAAAAGAAAGAAAAAGCGCGAAGAATTCCCCTCACCAAACTTTCTGAACGCCTATATACGGAACTTTGTTTTTGTACGCCTCCGTTATTTGTCGTTTCCCTACTTTCCTTCCACCAATCTTTCAATCGCCTCTTACTAACCTCTCTTGTGGACATGTTTACTTTCTCCCTGCTCTCGCTGAACCCAAGGGCTTCAAGGAGGTGCCTAAATCGACCGCGGGGCAGATATCTTCATATTCTAATAAAACTGCGTCCGCAGCACCACCTGCCTGCTGCGAGTGTAATAAAAAAATTTTTTTTTTTTTTTTTTGCTTATGCACGTTGGGTTCTTTGCTGACGATGCTAATGCCTTTTGAATGCCTGCGGCATAAAAATGCATTAACGACTTCAATCGCCAACGCCCTTACCTGTAACGTGACTCCCGCGAGGTCGTCAATAGTGCTTAATTTCGGAATTCCTTTTCTCGACGCTCGCGGGGTGCATGCGGAGGCCATACGGATGCGTGACCCGAATAGTTACGTCTCCTGTCTGAACGTTACTATACTAAGGAGAGATGAAGGCGACTGACAATTAATCCCGGCATCGCTTATCGCTGGCGTGCTTGGCGCTGGTTGCGGCTTCGGTGCTTTACAATAAGAAAGAACAACGAAGTTGCTGGGCAAAGTTCTCGCTTGTGCGATAACCTTCCAGCCCATGATACCGGCGACGTACTCGGCGGTGGTTGTAGATGCGTTTAGTGTAGGCGAGGCTCGTTCGATTTGCAACGGGTTGCTATCGCAGATTTAGCCTTGTGTAACCATTGTTCTATAGGAACTGGACATCATGGCTTTGCTCCCTAAGCTCCTTATGACGACACGGAGAGACCGTATATGAGTGGATGCTATGCTCAGAAAACGCAAAAGCTCATAAAAGAGAGAGAGAGAGAGAGCCTTGTCGTGAGATTCAAAAGCAGTTGAACAAAATATAAAAGAAAGGTTCGTTAGATATCGCCCATTAGGAAGGAACTATAAAGCCGTCTCGTGGTTCAGCAACAAGAATTACAAAAAAATCAAAAAAAAAAACGCCTTCATTCCACCCTGTGAAAAAAAAAAAAAAACTTAGAGCATGCATATAATGCACAAGTAGTCGGCCACTCGGCCTTTCGTTGTCCGATATGTGCGATACAATACCCGAAACTTCCAAGGATGTGAAAGTTCAGGCTCATGATCACTTCGTAAGGGCGGTTTATCCTCCGTTCTTATATAGACCTCCCACTGTTCACATTCGGACAACAGAACATGTGATTTCTGGACAGTTGCAAGCAGACGCAAAATGCGGGTCCTGTACCCTTGGTATAGCGCGTTTGAGCAGGTGATCAGGCACGCTCGCTACAATATACATGGTGGCTCTCGGGGAGTTCTCGTTGCAAAGGTAAAAGAAACCCTTAGGGGCTCACACCGTATTAAGAGCTAGTCAACTCACGATGGAGATTTTTCATGCAATAGCTTTCATATAAAGCGAAACTTAGGTCTGTTTGTTGAAGCAACAGCTCAAGGACGCAGTGCAGAAGCTGTGGTCCCGTCTGTTGTTCCTTCGCTATTATAACCCACTAGCTCGCACGGACACCTTGTTCCATTCCAATTACCCACTTCCCCAAACAGGTCTCGAGCCATTGTATAAATATAGAAGTAGATCCTAGTGTGGAAATGGTACATTTATTCTGAGATCTGATTAACCACCACAACTTCACCCCCTCATCGTTCTACTCTCTCTTGCATTCGCAGGGAGGGCGCTACAGATGGCCCGCAAGGGTCGGGCTTCACTGCAGCACATCCGCTTCCCCATCCACATCGCCAGCGGACGGCCGCGTGGTGCCAACGCCACGGCGCGCAGCTACAGCGTCCGGTACGCGCGGCTCAGGCTGCGCATGATGAGCCGGAGGCCCACGCTGGTGCGCATCTACCAGCTGCTGGAACCCGGCTGCCCCTCGTGCGAGCGGCGGCTCATCAACATCCGGCGACTGTCCCGCAAGGGCCGCCACCGGATGGACGTCGCCGAAGCGGTCCAGTCCTGGGTCGACCAGCCCGAGTCGAACCACGGCCTGGACATCGAGTGCAAGCCGGCGTGCCGGCTGTCGCGCGACTCCGCGCTGGACGTGGAAGTGGCCGAGGTGCTGAACCGGTCGCACCGCAGCTACCGCAACGGGCCGGCGGGCGTGCTTCTGCAGCACCACCGCGCCATCGACTGCTCGCACGGGCCGGACAACCAGACGGACCTGTGCTGCCGCCACTCGCTCAAGGTGTCGTTCGCCGAGATCGGCTGGCACTGGGTGGCCGAGCCCAAGGAGTTCGACGCGTACATGTGCAAGGGTCGCTGCCCCAACGACAACCGCAACTTCAACAGCACGCACGCGCTCGTGCAGAGCCTGATGAGCGAGCGCGCTGACGTGCCGAGCCCGTGCTGCGCGCCCAAGTCGCTCAAGGGGCTGAGCCTGTTGTACCAGGACGGGCCCGACTCGGACCTCTATACCGTGGCCACGCAGCAGGGCATGGTGGTCGAGGAATGCGCCTGCCTCTGAGCGGGACGGCCCGCCCACCGCCGGGGCGCGAACCAAAGATTACAATGTGCGTGAAGCCACGGGCTACTACGCGGCTATCAGGGCAAGGACGCGGCGGGCCCTGGGAGCGACGGCGAACGTCGAGATGCTGTGTGTTGCGAACTGGAAGATACGCTGTGCTTGTTAGGCTTAGCCTCCTTTTTTGCGCATGTTGCCTGCCGCGTATTCGCTATTCCACATCGACGCCATGTTAGGCTTAAGGCACAACAGACGTGCGTGCATAAATCCTCCGTTACGTTGCACGATGCGTTGGTGAAATGCTCTCAGACGACCTAATTAGTGACAATGCTAGTTCCGGTGGCAGTTGATTGTTTATACGGATTTACAGTGGCACTCGCAAATTTACACCAGTGCTACCGCGACTGGCTTGCGGTGGCTCGACAGTCCCCTAACTCTCGATGTGATCGCTCCTCAAGGCAGTTCGTGTGCGTCGAACGAAATTGCTTCGGTCGATGTGAAACTATCGCTTTAAGTTATAAGTAGAGGTAGCGGTTTTAGGGAGGGGGCTAAGTGTACTTAGTAAAGCATGAACAAACAGCCGTGAATCGCAATGGCCGAGATTCAGATGAGAAAACCTCTGGAAAGCACTGCAGCAAACGACTGTATTTTCGGTCTTGGGCATGAACGACGGAATAATTCTTACTTTCTCGAAAGTAAAAAGCTGACATGGTCACTGTGCTGTAATCCTCAAGGACATACCGAATGAATATAGTGGCGCAGGATTTCGCAGACCAAGGTGTGGCTTCAGCGATTAGACAGAGCATTGAAGAAGCATCCAGCAAGGGTTTCAATGAGGATGTCTTCCACAGCGTAACTCGCTTCCACGATTACTGTTTTATAGTTAGGCTAAACGGGTCTCATCTTGGATTTAGGTGACAGAGGAGGAGGATAGCAAGGCGAACTCGACTTGTAGGTTCCACTTTTCAAATAACAAGAGAGGCCACTTTCACTAAGAACAAAAGCGTGGTAAGCCAGAAAGTGATGCAATAGTAAAATATAGGTGGTGGCACCAATGTTAATTCTCCTCAGCAGCTTTCATAACGTCAAAATAAGTCGCGGCAATGAATCACTGAGGCTAGGCACCTGTTGTTTATTAATTGAATTGCACTACATTAAAAAGTAAGGTGTAAGAACCTCAAGCCTGCAATTCTCCACAGCTTCTCTAGAAGAAGGACCGAAAGGGCAAAAGGACAACGAAATCTGACGTCACGCACTGACTTCGTCGGTGTCGAGGTTTGTGTGCAACATTAAGTTAGGGAAGGCAAGCTTCGACAAACATTGGGCCTCTACTGCTACAGGCTGATACCATATGTCCATGCTTAGCATAATGGAGAAGAGGAGACCAGAGTTTGGCGAGAACCAGATAACCGAAACAAAGCGTTGCATTCTTCGTCAGTGCACTTTCCTACTGGTGCCATACGCACCGCTAGTCTCAGGTAAGACTCAAGTCACTTAACACGCTTGTCTTGACGTCAGGGTGCTCAGAAATACACCGTAACCGATACCAGCTAAAACGAGCGTCCAGACTTTCGATAACCACAGATGCGGTTTTGCTCGCCGGAAACAAGGTATTCGCGAGCACAGGAAGCACGTGATCAGCGTAGCCTCACAGGGTGTCGCGTTGAGCCCACGTGGAAAGGACAGTATGAAGCATCTCTTGAGAGCTGTCCCATCGATTTCTACTATATACTGCTGTCACGCGGACACTTTCAAACCAGCTTTATTTTCAGAAATAAACATGTTGTGCGCAGAAAGAACATCACAATGAAGACCCAACAACGACGGAGCGTTGTCCGTCTACTTTGTGGTGTACCTTCTGCGCACTAGCCCAAGGCTGGGTCGTCTTGGGGTGTTTGATTTCAGCACATCATAGGCACGCTTGCTTTTCCACGTACGGGGCTTTTACTTCGATCGTGTTCGAAAAGTCCGATGCACGTCGACTTTAGCTGGGGTCAAACATTCCTCCATTACAAGGGTATTACTGAAAGGACAGTTGCCGTCGTATGCACAGCGTATGTTCGCCGGTCATCTCAGCCTCACTTCCAGGGTTCGCCTCGCTTTGCCAAAGAACATCCTTGTTGTCGTCATTGTCGTTGTCAGTGTGCACAATCGAAGGACTGTAAGAAGAGAAATCCGACAACCTTAAAGAAGAGAAAGCAAATGTCAGCGCACCAGGGTACGGTGTCATGTTCCTTCCGAGGCGTATTTCCTCTCATAGCCTCTTAGTTTCTTTATTCTCAATTTTTTTTTTCTAGTTGCGCGCGTCGCGCGGCCGTCCTTCTAGTGTTCAAAATGACCTGTGATAAAGCGCCGTCCGTTTGGGACGTCGCGACGGGACGTTCGGACGCGCGCAACGTTTTTAGGCAACGGATTCGCCTTGGTGAAGTGGGGCCTCCGTTCCTACCAACACTGCGTGTTCGGGCACTGTATAATTCCCCCCGACTGCTGTATTCTTTCCTCGGAGAAAGCGCAACGTCGTCTCGCTGCGTCGGAAACGAATACGGCGACGGAGGAAGCCGTCAGTCTTCGCGTTCTTCACGGACGTTCACGACCCGACCCTTCTCTCGCGTATCAACTCGCGCGGGACTCCGTCTCTCCAGCTCAACGCAGTGGGGCCATAGAATAATGGTGGGGCCGCACGGCCGCGGCTCTCGACCAATCAGGTGAGAGACGACGTGATGACGTACTCTGCGTCCCCGCGCCATCTGGTGCCGTCTTCAGCCATCGTCGCGCTGTGTTTCCACGTCGAAAACCCGACGACGTTTCGAAGATGTTCCCCCCTCTAAATTCGCGAGCGGCGCTTGGCCTCGACAGAGCGTAGCGCCACTTTGAGGCATGTCCCAGTCTGGAACTACATTCTTGCGCGCTAGCTCAGATACGGCGTCTTCTCGCGCGTTCCACGTCACTGCACGGATCTCGCGAGACGGAGTAACGCGCGCAGTGCGGTCGGTTGTTCATGTTACAGTGTTGTGACGTCACAAGTGAAGTCAGCGAGGTGTCACCACACGAAGAAAGCAGAAACGAAAGTGTATTGGACAACGGAGCTGCATTAAGCGCCGTATTCTTTGTGTGTTATATAAAGTATGCGGAAAAAAAAGTGTCTATGTTGTTTCCCCGAAGACTGTGTGTATCAATAAAAGAATCTCAAGCATGTTAAACACAAGTGTTGCCTGATATTTATGAAGCTGTAACACACACACACACACACACACACACACATATATATATATATATATAGTTCAAAAAATAGAAGCACGTAGGAAAAACATAACAAGACTTTACTGACGTTTCGGCCGGGGTCCGGCCTTCATCAAGAGTGTATATATATATATATATATATATATATATATATATATATATATATATATATATATATATATATATAGTATGTCATGGTATAAGGATGCAGCAGAGATGGGACAGAACAGCACACATCCGCTGAATACACCCGCGTACAGCATGCTACAGTCAACCCTCGATTTAACAAAACCGGACTTCGTGAAATTTTCGGTTTATAGAAGTGCTCTGATTCTCCGACACACATTCATAGTCTAGTACCTCGCCCCTCACCATGCCGGCACTCGAACGCTGAGCGTACACAGGAACTAGGTACCAGTACTGACCAACAAACGACACGATGAGTACGAAGACAAACCTGACACTTAAGGACAAAACTTTGTCAGCATGAACGTCGCACGTTCCGTGTCGCTGTTCATGATCATCTGCTGGCGGTGCTCGTAGAACACCGACAGGCGGCCGCATCGGGCAAATTGTGACATTAATTCTTCATCATTCGCCGGCAGTCACGTGGTCCCCGAGGTCTACATCGGTAGCTCTTCTGGACACTGTGAAATTCCGCCATATTGACGTAGTTAAGCCAATCAGAAGCTGCCCAGTGAACCAATCAGAACTGACAAGATGGCGAATTCGACAATATGGCAAGATTTGACGATCATTGCACTGTCGCTTTCACCTCACGCTGTGTCAGAAAAAATAACCGCCATTTGCCATTTCGCGTGCACAAGGAAGGTGTGCTCCTTTCTAGCCGATGCCGAATAGGGCCGACGCAGGTCGCCGTTTTGACATACCTTGATATATCACTGCACGGGCCGATTTTTTCAGCCCGGGCCCGGCCCGGGCCCGTTTTTACGTTGGGCTGCCCGCCCGAGACCGACTTAAAGTTTTATGGCGCGACCCGGGCCCGGCCCGGGCCCGGAAATAATCTACGTTACCCGCCCGGCCTGGCCCGCCACCCCATTACCTTAGGCCCGAGCCCGGCCCGGCTCGAAACCAGCCCGAACCCGGCCCGAGACCGATAAAGAATACCCAGCGGCATTTAAAAAATACAATAAAGAAAAAAATGAAAGGAATTTATTCTTAAGGCATAAATACATGTCATATGCAATTATGAACACCATTTGAGCGGTCTGAACGCAAATAGCAGCGCGCAAAGTAGTGCGAATGACCCTGCCGAGCAGTATCGCCAGCAGTCCGCCACAGTATTTTCCATGTCGGGCGCCTCACTGCAGAGCATGCGCCGCCCCAGCCGCTCGTCCCACTCAACCATATTCTAGTACACTCTAGCCAAAGCGCAGCCACGACCCGTCGTGAGCGCAGCGCATGGATGGAGTCAATGGATAACGAAAGCTTCTCGTTCCTCTATGGTGCAGCGTAATGCGCTGCGGCTAGGCGACCGGTTGAGAACATGCGTGTAATCATTGATGGACGCAGTGCCATACTTCAGCCGCGTGACGAATTATCTTATCTAACCAGTCATCGTTTTACCAATTCGCTTTTGAAGAATCAGCAAGTCGCGAACGCGCTTACACCGCGCTGAAAGGATTAATTACATTGATTTAGGTAAGGAATACAATGGCACCCTTTGGGTTGAGGTGACTTCGGTCTTTCTGGACTTTTGCATTCTGTTCAAACAGCGCAATATACGACGGAAGAAGAAAAGGGAAGTACACAGGAGTAGCACTGCTAGCTTCCAGCTGCGCCGGGGCAACAGCTTTTTCAGAGTTGAGTGAGACGCGCGAGGATAACTCGCTGCACGTTACGTGCACACCACCAGAAAGTCCGAGCCCGACCCGGGCCCGCGTCAAAATACCCGAGCCCGGCCCGGGTCAAAAAGCACATTCCGTGCCGGAGCCCGTGAAAAAAACTGCCCTACGCGGCCCACGGGCCGGGCTTTCGGGTAAGCCCGAGCCCGTGCAGTGCTGTAGTACCTTGACGAGTGCTTACAGGATAAGAGCCGAAATGATTGGCTTTGCAACGTTGGTATCCGCATGTTCTTAGTGTTTAGCCCGATTCCTTAGGCTCCGACCGGGTTAAAAACGGGAGAGGGGCCAAGCCCCACCAGCCCCACGCTCACCGATTTATTCCGACCCATGTTGAAAGGGCGTATGCAGCGCATTGCTGCCTACAAGCCGCTTCGAGTAGCCGCCAATTCACATAAATACTCAGCTAAATAGATGAAAAACCGAAAGGTCCCCACTTACGCATTGCTACGTGACAACACACTTTGGTGATGCACCTGTCGGGTTACCAAGCAGCTGGGCATTATAGACCTAACAGAAGCCAGAGGCCAAATGGCTTCACAGTGTTGCCGCCCGCTGCTGCAGATTAGTTTCCATCTCAAAGCAACACGGTACCTATGACACACACCTTGGTGGAGGGGCTATGGATAAACATTGACCAACTGGAGTTACTTAGATGTGCGTGCACTAATGGATAGCCCGCCAGTGTTTTTGCATTCTGTCCACATTTGAACGGGGCCGGGAATCGAACCCACGACCCTGCGCTCTGCGGAAGAACGCCATAGTCAGCCACCATGGTAGACAACTGTTTCATTTCAGAAATTCATCGCTCAGGACTCAATATTTCCTTCTCTTGTCAGATACTGCCAACTGGTAAAAACCTTGGAAACAGAATTTTTGCCACTGAGACATGGTAGGGAGTTTACGACAGACCCAATCCATGAACCGCTTCTATGACAAAGGATGAAGAAAGGTCACAGTATCGCCCGAAGGGCGAGTCATCGATTGCGATAGCAAATTAGTGGACAGCTATACGAAGTATAGTTTTATCGGCTGTATAAACATACGCATACTAACTAAATTAACAAGCATGGAGTCACGCGTGCACAAGCAAACATAACACGTCTCACTCGATGACCGTGGTAACTCGCTGTCAAAACGCTGCAGTAAGCGCGGTAGCAGCAGCGAGCGAATTGACCTTCGGGCTGCCTCTCGCATCAAGGCGAACTAAGCCGCGGAAACGCAGCGCACAGCGGACTGTGTCCCCGTCGCAGATGGATTTCAAGATACAGAGCGCGGACGCCCGCTCTAGAACGACCCCCCCCCCCCCCCTTCCCCCGGAGCGTCGCGCACGAGATTAAGCCGCGATTGCCGGCTCACCCTCGCGCGCTTTCACTCACACATATACAGCATACGGTGCGCGGCGCCGTTTTATTGCGCTAGCAATTATATGGACACTTCAGCCGGATTTCTGCCGTCGGCGTGAGGTTCCGTATAGATTCCAAGGGCGATAAAATCGTCGCCGCGCGCCGTATGCGCGAGTGAAAGCGCGCGGGCGACGTGCGCTATCACGGAGAGCCAACGCATGGCGGAAAGCCAACGCGACCGTCGCGCAAAAGGCCGTGGGGGTATGGGGGGGGGAGGCGGGGCGACGATGTGCTACGGCACCAACTGCGTATCTTGCAACCGAGCGCAAGGCGAACTGCCAACGCAATCTCCCACGCGAAAGCAAAAACGCGGGAAGGCAGCGCGGGAGGGAGGGGGGAGCAGCTTCTACTCTGCCAACAAATACGCTTGCACTGGCTGTGGTCGCGGTCACCCGCACCGTCTCTTATCTCCACACGGCTCTGACCTTTGTATGCGCTGTGCATTCGCCGCTCAGTTTCCGTTGAAGCGATTGACCGCGCGAACAATTCGCCCGCTGCGGCGGCTGCGCTTGCTGCCAGCGTTTTGAGTCGTCGTCTGCGGTCATTCGGTGTGATCTATTCTTGTTTGCTTGTGCGCGCTGACACCACGCTTGTTAATTCAGTTAGTCCAACAAATGTGTCCAAGTTTATGCAGCCGATAAAACTACTATCCCTACTCCGAATAGCTCTCTACCAATTTGCTATCGCAATTGATGCTTCGCCTTTCGAAATTGCGACATTTTTTATCGCCCTTGGACTTTATACGGAACCTCACGGTGACGGCAGACATGCGCCTGGAGTGTCCATATAAATGCTACCACAATAAAGTCTGTTTCGCCGAGCAATAGCAAATTAAGTAAGGATAGTTTTATCAACCGTATAAACTTGTAAACATTCGCTTACATTAACAAGCATGGTGTCACGCGCGCACAAGCAAACATGAACACATCTCACTCGATGATCGCGCACACTCGCTGTATAAACGCTGCAGTGGGAGAGCGCGGCAACAGAAGCGTGCGAATAACCTTTGTGCTGCCTCACAATTGAACGCGAACTAAGCGGCGAGAACACAGCGCACACGAACCTATCAGCACTCGGCGCACTCTGTCCCCATCGCAGGCAGACCGCTTTTTTATGACAGGGCCCGCGCGGCTGCGCCATACGCGGCCGCCGCCGGAGTAGAACGCACCCCCCCCCCCCCCTTCCGGTGCCTTGCGCGACGAAAGACGGCGCGCTTCCTCCCTGCTTTTCTCCCTTTTGCGCGCGAGATTGGGCCACCATCGTCAGCTCACCCTCACACGCTTTCACTATAGCACATACACATAAGGTGCGCGGCGATGTTATCGCCCTTGGACTTTATACGGAACATCCCGGCGACGCCGGTGACAGAAATGCGCCTGGAGTGTCCATATATAGTTGCTATTGCAATAAAAAAGCGAGCACTTTCTGCACACAAAATTCAGCAGCACCTTGCACTGCCTGTGAATGTCAAGTGAGAACACAGGAAACAAGGATATAACGAAAAACACATATGTACAGCCTTTATTGCATATTTACAGGGAAGCTAGACTAGCAACTGGGGTCTCTTGGCTATGACCTGCATTAATCACAAACACACAGAAGTTTCAGGCAGTTTTCAAGGGAATGCTTAAATGACACCAGTGACAATTCAAGTGCAAGGAACTATGTCTCTAGTAGGAGCGCTGTGCTCTTCTGTTCATGTAGATTTGGTGCACGGATGCTGCCAGCGTCACTGAAACAAACAAGAAGGTACATTGGATAATGTCAACACTATTGCGTATTCCTCTGGGACATGGTGTAAATAGCGGTCTTATTCATTTGGATACTGACATGGACATTTGGAACAAGAATTAAAAGGACATTAAATGCAAATATTGCGTCAACGAGGATTCTTAAAATACTATTCCAGAAACCTCGTGGCGCCATTTCGTGCCAAAAAAACTTAGTTCCTAAGAAAATCACGACTGAAGGGGCCGAATTCCTCTAGCGCAAATCAAACTGCCCGCCACAAGCAAGGCAGTGTGACACTACATACATCATCACTGCCATTTACTGTCGTTGACAAGTAAAACGGCGCTCGAGAGGGTTATTTTTTGTATAATATGCGACAGCGCTGTCGGAAACAGTGATGACATCACATGGTCACTTCATTTTCTGATGCTTGCAGTTAATAGCCAGCAAAATCCGCACAGCGACTACGCGATACCAAAACTACCAAAACGTGAAAGCATGGGCCATGCAAGATCGTGCGAAAACTAAACCTTTTGACCACCCGCATCGTTGTCAAAGGTAATGTTTACGAGTTCTTTCTTCTAGGAATAAAAGACGTGGCCAAGTGTCATTTTCTTCCATCTTATGCAATGCAATAAGCTTTTTATTATCAGTAGTTGAGTACTAGTGATACAATTACAATGAGGCATTACAGTGCCATCTAGCTAGTACTGGAATGTTCCACTAGAGCTTCAAATCGACAATATTTACATCTCAGGCATTTCGAGCATTAAACTTTAGCTGGACTTAATATTTGCCTTTAGTATCCTTTTCAGGCTCTTATCTGCATACGTACATGGGAACATAGAAATAATCTTTCGCTTCAACTAGTTCACCAAACTCGGTGAAGTTCGTTGCATTTAAGAAAAGTTAAAATCTAACTATAGAAACCAGATAAATTATACATATAATTTATATAAGAACTGTTGAAGATACACTTTCAAAAACCTGAAGCGTTAAGTTTAGAACTCCCTAACTGAAGCATTAAGTTTGCAACTCTGTCCCTCAGTTTTAACAAAAGTATATGACAATTATGTAAACTGCACCCCTTTAGACGAGTAAAGTAGACAAAGTAGACAAAGTGATGGAAAGAAAAATGTTAGCTGTAAAAAAGGAATACAGCAGTGTGGATTCAAAAGCAAAAAATGGAGCTGGGCAGGCCATGTAATGCACATAATGTGTATGGTAGATTACCGGGAGACCATTAGAGTTAGAGCATGGGTGCCAAGAGAAGGGAAGTGCAGTCGAGGAGGGCAGAGAATTAGGTGGTGCAATGAAATTAGGAAAGTAGCAGGAACAACTTGGAATCAGCTAGCACAAAACAGGGGTGATTGGAGATCAGTGGGAGAGGCCTTTGACCGGCAGTGGACATGAAAATAGGCTGATGAAGAAACTTCTCTGAAATATACCACTAATCTGTGAGTAGGGCTTTTGTAAAACCTTTGCATACATTGCGACAACTTCATGTAAAGTGTAAACTCGTACACCTCATTTGTCCACTTGAGACGCTCTATTAGATGCAGTTAACAGAACTGCGATATCTGTTTTCGATGAAAAATTACGCATTTGTAAACTTTGTGCTCTAATTTCTTGAAGCTTTCAAATAATAACAGAAAAATAAAGAAAAGAAAGCTATCAGGCCTCAAGTCAAAATTATGCTTGCTGCAGTCAATAGATTTAAAGTTTCTGTTTTAATTGCAACACATTCCATTCAAATCTGTTCAGCAGTTGTCTAAAGATAACATATCTGCATTTCACATGTATTTGAATAGGAAAATTGGAGTTGGCCCCAAGGGAAAGCTTCCTCTTAAGAAGCGCAAGCAAGCTACTTTCTTAGATAAGCTGCTCAGATGAATATTCTGCTTCCAAAGACGATGAAGACATTGAAGAGCTGCTCATCAAATCCGACATGCTTGACTTGTTTCGTTCTGGCAGCCTCAACGAGAGTGATTTTGACAGCTTTTAGTATTGACTCCTATGTAGAGCCTAATAAAGGACCTAGGCTGTGACTGGTTGACAACAAAATTTTTGCTTAAATACTGCTTACTGGTTGCAGACAAGCTAAAGCACCTAATTTCCATAGAAGTTCAGCCCTGCAGGCTATAGAGTGGGTGCGGATTATCTAAGAAAAATTCTTATTTTAAGCCCAAGTTAGCCCCTGTGGACTATAGACCGGGTGCCGACTACAGTCTGGAAAATATGGTATTTATTGTTTCATGGTCTTGTAGTATGTGTAATAAAAAAAAAAAAGAACAAGAGTGCCATGACTGGTTCAATAGGTGTACATCATTGTCAAAGGGCTGCTCATGTAATCTGAAACTTTGGGATGCTTACATACTCGGTTTCATACATAGTTGGCAAGCTAGAAGGCTAGTTTTCTCTCACTGCTTGCATTCTGATCAAAAGAATAGTGAGCCACATATGAATGAAAGATATAGGCACATGCTATGTAATTTGACCTAATATAAAATTTCCTACTTCCATGTTTCAAAATATGACTTAGTTATTACAAGGACGGCTTTGCAGACCTAAATTCCTTCATCACCGAACATGCAGGATGGTGTTTCTGTAGCCAGCGGTCACAGTGCATCACTTGTGCTCGTGACCAAAACAGTGTGTCACACACTGGAAGCACAGGAGTGCACCAATATTATAAGATCTGACGTAACCTTAGGTCCACAAGTTGTAGTTGTAATTTATAAAGTAGTTATTCCGTAGAAAGTGCTGCATGCGTGACGCAAGATTTTTATGACCACACTACTCGTGTAGCCTCTGCAGTGTTGCCTGCTAAGTACGAAGCGGTATAAGCTTGTACAAAAAGATACGGTATGCCCATTAGAGCTGGTACTATAAGTGTGAGCAACTGCAGGAAATACTAACACACAAAGTAATATTATAGTGCAAAGGGCTAAAGAAAGCACAGAAAAGAGTTTAAACAGCGACAGCACTGCTGCATTGCAGTGACCTGTCGAATATCAGCTATAATGGTGTGTAAGGATGGTTGAACGCATAATGAAGGGTCGAGTATGGTGTGTGATTATCAAGGCAAGTAAACTGAAGTAGCCCTTACTCAAACCTGTTGAACTGTGCCATAAAATTGAGCTGACAATCTAAATTGGGCCAAATTGAGGCGATGTGTTTAGTTAAGACAATGATGACACACACTACAAAGCTTCAAGGGAAAATGAGACCTCCATTGGGTGGATGTCTCATTTTCCCTTTAATTCTCTCCACCTAGCGGGTTCCCGCTGAACTATTACGTCATACCACAGAGCTCTGAGAATCTCTGCATAATATGTGCAAAGGGCAAGCTCCAAACCACAATTAGGGCATTTACCAATGCCATTTGGATCGAATTTCTCAGTCTCGATTGGCTCTTTCTGCTCAAGATGAGGGAGGGAGCCAATCGCGGCCGAAAATTTTCATCAGGATCGGGCTAGATCACGACCGAAAGTAGCCGTGTGACATTGGTCCACAGTTGTTCATAAACACCTCTGCTGAAGTCATAACCACAGAATTTACAGTCTCTAGGCAAGCATAACGTGCTGTGCATTGGTGGGTAAATCTTGTTGAGTACAAATTGCACAGCCTGGGTCTCACAACCACACAGCAGCAATAAAATGTGTCAGACAAAAAGTATCAGACAAGAAACTCTAGGTAAGAAAATTTTGTTGCAGGCGTAGAGGGCGACATTGCTCCTGCACTGCCTAGTAAGCACACAAATCACGAGTCTGAGAATGCTACATAAACTTTGTTTTGCACCAGCTACACTTATTATTCATTGCTTATGATGTGAATAACAACCTCCTAAACTCGTCGCTTTAGAGAGATCCCTACAGCAAATTTACGTTGTAGTAAAGAAAAAAAAAAAATAACCAGAAGAAACATCCTAAACCAAAGAAGAGGGTGGGTGAGGGTGTGTGTGTGTTGGGGGGGGGGGGGGGGGGCTTTCTGTAACTATTATTAGAGTCATCAGGTAATATATTCACAGAGCAGGCACAGAAGAGAGTACATGCGTTCAATTTCCATTATGCATGCAAATCCAAAGAGAGATTGAGGTGGAGGGCAACAAAGCGTAGCTCTCTGGCACGCACACATCGAAGCTACCTCAAAATCCGCAGACTAAGCGCGTTCTCGATAAGGCGATTACGCTTAAGTCGAATATATGTGTGTACCGGTACTTACCGACATACAAACAAGCCGCAATCCAACAGTTGTACGCGGCCTGGGTGAACCGCCGGTTGGCTTCGGTCAGAAACTCGTGCTTTTTCATGTGTTCGGCTTCAATTCCCAGGTCTTCCGCGAAGGCTACGCTGTGCGTGAATAAGAATATGCCCATAATGACCTGAAAGGCAGAGAATAAAATATCGAACGATGCAACCCGATGGGCAGTACAGCAGCGCTTTGCAGTCATATGACCCGATGCATCGGGCGAGCCACCGTTTCTTTCGATTCCCGTTTTCGGTGACACAGTGATCATGCGAGCCACAAAGTAAACTCACCAACATTATGATGCCCCATACACTCAGAATGGAGCAGCACATGGAGAATTTGGGCCCACAAATTCGAATCATAGCTTGTTTTTGCCTCGGTACAGAGGGATGTTCACTTTCTGATAGGTGAACAAGCTTGCTTTGATGGCCGTAACAAAACTGTCGCTAGCGGCAATGGCGCCCCCTAGGCAACGTCAAACTGTCCGTGGCTCCCCCATAGACTGCGGCACTGTGGCCATTGATTTGATTTCGATTGCTTACTAACGGCGGTAATTGCAGCTGTTTTGTCGTTATTGTTGTTGACTCAAATCATAGTATGAAGTTCACATGATGCGCACTTTATTATTGTGTGCTATCGCTCTGTTTGGCTCCGCAGCTCTACTACAAGTTGGGCAACATTATTTTTGGCAACAAAAACATTCATGAGTGAAATTTTTATTCTAAACAAACGATATTTATTGAAACCATGTACTGTTATTATAGTGTAGCGGCAGTTCTTTTCTTGTGCGTGAGCGGGCACTGGTTTTGTGAGTAGCACATGAAGTGCTACCTGCGTTTGAGAGTATCTCACCACTGTGAGCTTCAAGATGGTTGACAGCCTCGGTAAGTCGCTGCTGGTCCTCGCTGTTTTGCATGTCAAAGAAACTGTCCCCCAACATACGATCGTGTCGTATCGTCATTCGTGGTTTTGATGTTTCGTAAACGCGTTCAGCCATTTGCTGTCCGCTTCTAGTTTGTCGTGTGTCGGTGTGCAGTAGATGATCTGAAGGTATGCGCGGTACGCCCACAATGCGAATGTAGTATCGTCCGCTGAGTGCGAGTTTATAAATAACTTATTTGTCGCGGGGAAAAAAAAATGCAGCGGTTCAACGATTACGATGCTTTCATATCTGACTACACTAGTGTGAAAACGTTGCACTAGAAAACCTTGAACGCATTTCTACGGCACGGAAGCTATTTCGTGCAGCAGACGTGAATGGAGCTGGTCATCTCACTACCCGCTCCGGGAGGGAAAAAAATAACAGAAAGAAATAGCGCAAACTCCTTCGTCTCGTGCCAGAGCTCGCGTTGCTGAACAGGAGGATCGCCTCCGTTGTTGACACGGCGCAGACAAGCTTGTTGAGCGTTGTTTCGCTGTAACGCAGCGGTCTTCCTTATGACTCACTCCTTACTACGAAGCGTAGCACTTGTGTCAGCGCTCGAAAGGCAGCTTGTCTTATCACAGGTCGCAATGGGGGGCAGTAGTCGTGCCTCAGTCGTGCGTGGTGACTGACGAGCTACCGCAGTTACGCACGCGTCACGCCGCGTTTGTAGTAAACGATACACGCAAATTTCGGTTCCTTCCGATGCTCGCTGCGAATTCGGGTTTCGTATTTCTTGGCCGGCGTGTGCGTCTCGCGTTGTGCGTTTCGAGGGGCACAGCTGATTGAATTTGGGCTCATTGTCACGTGAGCAAAATAAACCTTGTGAACGAATCTCGTGCTTCCACTTTAGTAGCGTCGAGCCAGTGCGAGCGAGCTACGCGTTATTACCGTATATTGCGAAACCTTTCAAGGAAACTGCTCGCCTTTCTTGAAAGCGGCTCGTATAGTAAGTAGCCGGCTAAAGCTGGGGCCGCGTTGAATCGAAGCAGTAGAATCTAACGCATGTGGCATATTTTAGTTTACGACAATTGAACGAATTGGTCGAACATTTTTAGTATCGATGTTGTAATCGTGCTTCTCAGCGACGTGGGGGCATGCTTTGTCATTGTTAAAGTGCCTTGGTAGCGGCGGCGTGCAACCACTGCATAGTTTTTTACTTACTGAATGTCATATTGTAGCTAATAAGGCATCAGATGTAGGTAATGCCAAATTAAGGTTACATGCTAATAAAATTGTCTGAAACCTTGACGTTATAGTTATGGTGAAACTGAAAATTTTATATCTTGGGGCATCTTGTCATGGAACAAGTTTAAAATAATTATAGTTCACTTACTTTCACACACAGATTCGCCTGTGCTAATGATGTATATATCATCAGTCAATTAACTGTGCTCACTGACAGTCTTAATTAAGTTCAGTACGAGCTCCACCCACAAAACCATGCTGCAGCTGTCCCCTGTCCCTCTGCACTTCAAAATAGTTCTTGAGAGACACCAATATTGAAATTTGCCTCTGCCATGACGTCACAAAAATGAGCAAACATAATTGGCTGATGTATCTTTACGAACTTTCTTTGAGTTAAACAGTGGAGTACTTGCCTCTGCATTCTTACGTTGTCTCCAACTATAGCATTATATTGCATAACAGTGTTTTTGATGCTCCTTGCAGTCTGTGATGCCTGTTTTAAAATGATGCCCTTGAACATTAGGATGTGCACACGCATATCGTTTGCAGAATAAATCTTTACAATTAGTCATATGTAAGAAAGTTGCGAAAAGTGAATTGACTGCCTTACTGTTCAGTTTGATTCTGAAACAGCTGCTATTCGATAGGTTCTTGACTCGGTATAGAACATAGAATAATAGCTATTAAAGTCTATATGATTTCTTATGATAGCTACTACGTGACTGAGTGCTCATTTTGAATAGCTGTTACTCGAAGTTTTATTGAGATTTTCAGTAATCTGCATGTGACAACGAGATGATTGACATGTAAATTCAAAACAACCATTCATTATCTTCTCTTCAAAATACAAGTAATCTGACCAAGGTTATAAACAGAGTTAGAAAGCCAAACAGCATAATTATATGACTTGCTGAAAAGTTTCATTTGGAAACCCTTAGAAAATGATTCAATTAAGTGTTGTCACTGCTTTTGATTTGATTTCAAAAATCGCTTTTCACACACCCTTAATTAAAAAACTGCAAATGCTGCGTGAAAAAGCATGATGAGTTTTTTTTTTTTTTTTTTTCTCTTTCTCAGTAGTTTGCAACATGTAAGCTGTTCTTTCGCATGTTCATTCATACCTGTCATATGTGCGTGAGTGTGTCAGTATATGGAGCAACACACATTCTGTACATTGTTTTCGTTCTACAGTTAATACCCGGGCAAATGCCAAGCGGATTGCAAACATCGAGAATTGCTTTGGGAGCTCCGGGCAGGTATGAATTTCTCTTGGTTTTTTGTGTTGTGTGTGTTCTGCTGACTTCATTAATTCAAACACAGTAGGTACTGTAGTGTCCATGCATAGTACTTTTTGGAATGTAGGAAGGCAACCCTGGTAGACAGCACGGGGCTTCCATGATGGCTGCGATGTAGTAGAAATAAACCTGTGTGCATTCCCGACAAAATTGGCCGTAATCAGTCGTATTACTCAAACTACGACACATTACAATGGCGACGAGGGTGCGTCTGAACTACGGTGAAGACTGCCAAGCAACTATTTTAAACGGAATGAAAATATCAGCATACATCGACCGAACTTATACTTTGCGGTATGGCGCACAGCATGCTTCCCTCGTTTCCTTTCTTCGACGCGCGTGCCACTGATGACAACAACGTTGGCACTGAATGATTGAAGTGGGTGAAACGCTTTGAAAACTTCATCGTAGCCTGTGGCATCACAGCTGACGCCCGGAAGACGGCCGTACTACTACACTATGTTGGTGAAGAAGTTTATGACATTTACTGTTCGCTACCTGATCCTCCCGCAGCTGCGTCTACCGTTTCAAGCACCGGTGGCTCCAGCAACGCAACGCCTCTCTACGCCGCAGCACGCAGGAAGCTCGATGGCTATTTTGCACCCCGAGTGAGCACTACCTTCGAGATTTACCTTTTCCGTCAAGCCAGGCAAATGCAAAACGAGTCACTCGATGCGTTCTATGCCAGACTACGACAGCTCGTTAAGCACTGTGCTTTCGCCGATGCCGACACCAAAATCAAGAATCAAATCTACTGTCCACAGTGTCAACACGTCTACGCCGGTATGCCATGCAGCATGACCTCGACTTGCAAGGAATCCTCAAACAAGGCAGGTTGTTTGAAGAGGTCGAGCACATCTCCGTGATTGTGTGTCACAGCCTACCTCGTGCCATGACCATAGAGGAGGTAACCGAAGCGACGCTAGCCGACCCGGTGATCAACTCGCTCAAACAAGCCCTAAAGCAACCCCAGAAAGGCAAACATTGGAAGAGCACAACTCTATGGCCTTTCTCTCACGTTGCGACAGAACTGTCAGTCTCCAAAGAAGGACTTGTGTTAAGAGGCACGCGGATAGTACTGCCAGCACAACTTCGCACAAAGGCAGTGCACCTTGCGCATCGAGGCCACCAAGGCATTGTCAAGACAAAACAGCTGTTTCGTGAGAAGGTGTGGTTCCCAGGGATAGACTCTCTAGTGGACCAGACAGTTAAGAGCTGCCTGGCATGCCAATCTAACACACCAATACACCATCGAGACCCTTTGCCAATCCAGAAGCTGCCTCGAGGCCCGTGGACAGAACTGTCATTAGATTTTGCTGGCCCTTTCCCTGATGGCAAGTATGCCATGGCAGTTGTGGATGATTTCTCCAAGTACCCAGTCATTAGCATTTTACACACTCTTGCAGCACCTACAGTCATCAAGCAACTGCGCACTGTATTCGATCAGTTCGGCTGTCCAGAAATTGTTAAGTTATTCAATGGCCCACCCTTTCAGAGTGAGGGTTTTGCAGAGTTCGCTAGCGAGCTCGGATTCAAGCATCACCACATCACTCCACGGTGGCCAGAGGCTAACGGGGAGGCCAAACGATTCATGCGCACCCTCAAGAAGTCAATACTCGCAAATCGTGTCAGCCACTTGGATTGGACCGAAATCACAGCGTCCAGAGATGGAGTGTCGATTTGTCGCAACTCAAGCTTCTTCAAAGATGCGAGCACAGTTCAAATGGAACGACACCAGGACCAGACCGACATGCCAGATCTGGACGATGCAGCTGTGCCAAGTAACAGTGACCTTCCAAGCCACAGCACAGCTACTCCTAGTGAAGCCCTACCAGCAACTCCGAAGACCGCCTCACAGCAGGTACCCCCAACAAACCAGGCAATGACCTGAGCGCCTGGAAGACTATGTGTGAACAAAAGTGCATTTTTCTTTACCTACTATGTGCTTGAACAAAACTGAATTTTTCTTTCTCTGAGTGGATGATGTAGTGTCCATGCATAGTACTTTTTGGGATGTAGGAAGGCAACCTTCGTAGACAGCACGGGGCTTCCAAGATGGCTGCAATGTAGTAGAAGTAAACCTTTGTGCGTTCCCGACAAAATCGGCCGTAATCAGTCATATTACTCAAACTACGACATGTTACAGGTACCTTTGAATTATCTGGTAAAATGTGGTCCAGAAGAGCATGATGAGTTATTATATACACAAAAGAATTTTGTGGCTGCTTATTTGCAACCTTAAGTGAAATCAGGTAGAGAAACTCCCGCACATGCACATGGGCAATATTGGAGCCACGAGTGTGGAATCTATGTGAGCAGATCGGTAACACTATCTTGTAGTGGTAGCTGCTGTTGCATGTGCCACCATAAATATGAGATATAGGCATGCGTGGAACGTAGCTCATGCCCTATGAATGTCCTCTTGTCAGACATTTTTGCTGGCAATGCTTTGGCTCTGAGAATCCAGAAAGTTTCAGTTAAGTGAAAGGCTTATTCAGCTTATTAAAGCCTACACATAGATAAGAAATAAACTACTATTGTTATCTTTATGATCGTAGATTAGTGAGCAAAGTGCAGGCGACTGCAGTATGGCTTTGTACCTGGTCTTGTTGCGAGTTTGGACTGTGAGCTTTTGCAGCAGTAGTGCATATTTACAAGCGTAATACGTACTCACTGTGCTATTGTGAGCATGTCATTAATATGAGTGTTGTTTTTATTTTCGCAGCCATTGGCTTCCCATGGTCGTGTGCTTGTGGGAGAGGGTGTCCTCACAAAGATGTGTCGCAAAAAGCAAAAACCGAGGCAGTTCTTCCTCTTCAACGACATACTCGTCTATGGCAACATCTTGATCAACAAGAAGAAAGTGAGTGCTGCATTCGTTTCTCATTGCTGTTACAGTTCAACGGTATAGCAGTCTCGAATGCATGGACTGCAGACTGGATATGACTGGCAGATATCTTTTCTGTGGTTCAAGTGGCGTTTTTGGAGTACCCAACTCGTCTTCTAAGTTGTCTAACCTGTAGTCGGGCATCCATGCCAGAAATGAACCCACTGCTGCACAGCTCATGATGAGCTATGTACCAGGTGCGAGATTGTGCAAGCATCTTGCTTTCTGAACATTCGCAGTGTTCAATCTGCACCCCCTCCTCACCATGCTGACGAAAGCACGGCGCTGGCAAATCATGAGAGCGCAAGCGAATGTCCGAAAAGCGAGATGCTTGCGTGATCTGGCCCCAGGTTTGGACTGATGCTTGAATATAGCTTTAATGTCACTTGCAGCAGTGCTCATTGAATGCATAAATGCCACCCCTAACCTTACAAACGGAAACCAAGGTATACAAGACTGTGCAGAACCAGATTTCTGCTAAGTGCGCAACTTAGGTGGCCTGCCAGATGTACAAAGATTCACATCGTGCTCTGTGAGCATATAAGCTCTTGTACTGTGTATGGCGGTTATTATGTGCCATTATGTGCTTTTGTTTTGTTCTGAAAAGTATAAAGGGATTCTCCATTCACCGAAACAACTCGAAAACATACTTTTTATTCTGTCATATTAGACTTATCTGATAAAGGCATGTTAGTGGCAGTTTCTTGAAGCCGCGGGCTCGCTACAGTTATTCCGCGCAAAAAAAACGTAAATATGTAGTGATTCTCAATTTTATTCAGAGCAGTATTGTATATGTAGAGTTGAAAGAGGCGTGTCTGGGTTTCATGAGGGCACTAATTGGTTGCCAGATATGCTGTTCTAAATAAAGTGACCAAATGTCCCTGTTTATGATAGACACATCTTGTTTTTACGGATTTCTTTCTGCTGTCCCCGCGATGCTTGATTTTCTTCTGTCTTGCGTGCTAGTGTGCGGTGGAAAGACATACTTGTCTCTTTAGAAGTTACTGGTACTGTAGTTAGAGTAGAGATTGGATTAACACGTAATGCTGCAATTGCTCGAGTAGGCAGCTGTGCTTGAGCTGTGAAAGTGTGTTGCTTGTTAATCCTCTTCCGGCAGCAGAACTTGCGGCTCTTCAAGGTGCAATCCATTACGTGCTCCAGCAACCACCAAATCTCTGGGCCATTTTCTGCGATTCGAAAGCAGCCCTACAAGCTCTGCAGTTTGCCCTACGTCACGGGTTACACGAACAGCTAGTGTACGAAATAAGACAAGCTCATCACCATGCGATTGAGAAAGGACACGACATCGTATTTCAGTGGTTGCCGAGCCACTGCGGAATTGTTGGCAACGACAGCGCCGATGAAGCTGCTCGCTCGGCTCATCAAAAACATCAGCGAGTGCCTATACCACTCTCAAGAACGGACGCTGCGCGGCAACTTCAATCACTTGCTCGCCACATCACACTTCAAAGATGGAATTCACCAGGTTTCAGCAACTCACGCTTGCATTCTCTCGACCCTAAATTGCGACTTCGCCTGCCACCTGGACTCTCCCGTGGTGAAGCAACTTTACTGTGTCGCGTGTGGTTGGGCGTCGCATTTACAAATTCCTATTCATTCCTAATAGGAATGACTAACAGTGCGGCATGCAATTTGTGCGATTGCGATGAGACGCTAGAGCACCTTCTGTGTCATTGCCCAGCTTTTGACGCTCAACGACGGATTCTTCAAACTCAACTCAGCATGTTAGATAGCAGAGTGCTGTCAGAGGAAAAGATTCTGGGACCATGGCTTACGCATTCCTGCATGCGAAAGGCCACAAAAGCTCTTCTTCAGTTCTTGAAGGAGACTGGACTATATGAGCGCTTGTGACAGTGGACCTTCCTCTGCGACTGACTGTGTGAATAACTGACTCTTTATGTGTTTTTTTTTTTTTCGTATTCTCGCTCCTTATCTATTCTTCCCCTTTCCCTCTCCCCAAGCGTAGGGTAGCCAACCGGGCACGTCCTTGGTTAACCTCCCTACCTTTCCCTTCTCGTTTCTCTCTCTCTCTTCCGGTATGTCACATGCTGGCAGAAACATTACTGCTTACTTAGAATGATAATGTACATTTCTTCTTCTGAACAGTACAACAAGCAGCACATTATTCCCTTGGAAGAAGTCAAGCTGGAGAACCTAGGGGACGATGGAAGTGAGTGAATGTTTTTTTTTTTTTTCACTCATTTAGTTGCACATGCCTAATTAATGCAGGTTACATTGCCTGCTGGCAAAGCACGCATGCGTGCCTACAATGCTCCATTGAAATTGCCCTCTCTAGCAGTGACACTTAGTCCTTACATGCACAAATAACAAACATGTGATGAACAAACAACAAAGGGAGCAGTGTTACAGCAGCTCGGGTTGCTGCAAACTCCTATGATTGGCATCCTCCATTCATTAGAACGGAAACACAAACAGCCATTCGACTAACTAATGGGGGATTTCACTATTAGATCTGGAGCGAGCTCACATGTTCCACTGCTAGTTTTGGATCAAATTGCTCCGTGGCGAAGTGCTCTCTCTTGCTCCACCATTGGGACATGGATTTGGTCGGAACTGAAGGAGCGTGCCACGTATTGCTTCCACCTGCTGAGGAGCAGGAGGAGTTTGGTTTTGCCGGCAGTGGTGACTGTGCACGGTAGTTCCAAACATTGATTTGCCACAGATTCAGCATCACTTCCGTGATAGCGTCCATACTGATTCTTGTGAACGAAAAGCCAAAGTTGAACACTCGCTCGGGGACGGCGACTTTGCCAACTGTAGGAGCGCACTGAGCATAAGTGAGACCTCGTTTCCAGAACTGGTTGTGCGTGCGCTATGTCTTCCACTTTGACCATGGCATGGCGCAGTTTGTTTTCCACTGGCTTCCACTGGCAGATTAAGATTTCCAAAATAAGAGCGCTTGCTCAACGATTCAGGCGACTGCTTCAGACCTACCAGTGGAATTCACAATAGGTGTGTATTGCAGGGCATGTATATGTAAGTTTGGAGTGGTGTATAGAGCCAAGAAAAAACGTGAGAAGCTATGCTTGAAATTTAAGGTAAATTTGGTTATTTTTGTCTACAAGCATGTCCCCACACATCAGCTTGAAGGTGTGGGTGAAGAGAATAATATTTCAGGATGTTGACTGGAGTGAGTACAGAGTGGGCATATATTTGCTTGCCGTGTGCTAGGAAGTGTGCATCTAATATAGCTGCTTCATTTAGATTGCCATTTGGTAACACATACTGGTGGACAACACATGTTGGCCACTATGAAACCAAGTCCCCTTGTTGATACATTGGCTACAGGCGAAGGCTTCCCTTGCTTGCCCATTGTAGTACCCCAGTCACACCGGGCACTTTTGATCGCGATCGAGCTTGATTGGAATTGATCTTCTCGATCTCGATTGGCTCCCTTCCACAGCTTGTGAAAAGTAGCGTGAACATGGTGTACTGTAGCACGATAGACGTGACTCAAGACAAAGGCAACGTATGACGAAGCTGCTCCGTCTGTGTGTTACAATTGTCTTGTGTCATGTCTATCGCGCTACAGTGCATCAAGTTCAGTCAATACCAACTAGCCCAATTTTATGTCCTTAATGTCCTGCGGAGCTGCAAAAAAGCCAATTGAGATTGAGAAATTCAATTTCGGTCAGGCTCAATCACGATCAATAGGGCTCTGTGTCACTCGGGTATTAGTCAATCGAGTCTCCATTTTCCTGTGACCCTTCTGCCTTCGACAAGTTCTTTGAACATATACACACACAAGTTCATGAGTTGTTATTGTCAGTTTCGTTTGCGAATTGTCGCAGAAGGTTGTCTGACCGATGAATGTCGCAACATTTCAGCTGGGCTGAAGAATGGCTGGCTCATCAGGACCCCGACCAAGTCCTTTGCCGTCTATGCAGCAACTGCCACAGAAAAGACAGAGTGGATGGCACATATCAACAAATGCGTTGAGGACACCATCAGGAAAAGTATGTAAACTTGCCCTTGTGCTTGCTGTTGTTCAAATCATGTGTGTGCTCTGTTTTTGGCCTGTAAGAGTAAAATTAACTCCCTGATGTCATGGAGTTACAGCGCTTGATGCTACTGCACTTGTATTATATATGCTATAGCTACAGCCATGTACTTACTATAGCATTATGCTTGCATGTCGCAGTGTATGAATTACAGTAGAACCTCATTCATAAGTTTCTTTTGGGGGAAAAAAAACGCTAGGAAAAACGTACTAACCGGGAAAACGTACAATCCGAAGTAACTGAAAAATTTGGACAGACTCAACTGTAGTAGACATCTACGTAATGCGAATCGTTGCAGCACAAGACGCCGACGCAACACGCGGCAAGCTGGTGGGGCTTCGGCGGCCCAAGGCACGTTTCGCTGTTTTTCTATTGCATAGTGTTTTAAGACAGCGATAGGAAACTTAAACAAAATTGATCTGGTGGGCGACGCCTGATACCGTAGGGGTGACAGGTGGTGCGCGCCTGCAGCAGGGAACGGCGCTGTGTTTAGGTTATCGCCTATTAAAAGCGTGTACTACGCTTCCGACGGCACTACACTCCACGCGCTGTAAAATAGGTGAAGATGCTTATTGTATTAGGGTTGGCGGCGATATCTGTGAATGCGGCGTGCAACGACCTGGGGGAAGATTTGTTGGTACTGGATTTAGAAACTGAGTATGCGCTAGCGTTTTTACGTGAGGCGGGCGGGCGGGCGAGTATTGCGGTGAAGCTGCCACGGCAGGGAGGCTACTGTTCTCGTTCGCGCACGCCCCACGCATTCACTTGTTTACACGGGATCTAGTGGCCGGAAAACGTACTATGCGATCGCAGTCTGAGCAGGGAACGGCGGCGTGTTTGGGTTACCGCCTATTAAAAGCTTGTGGTACGGTTCCAGCGGCACCACGCGCTGTGAGACAGATAGGTGAAGATGCTTATGGGAATAGGGTTGGCCGTGATAGCTGTGAATTCGGCGTGCCACGAGCCGGTAGGAGATTTGCTGGTACCAGAATAAGAAACTGAATGCGCGCCGGTGTTTTCAAGTGAGATGGGCAGGTGAGTATTGCGGTGAAGCTGCCACGGCAGGTGGCTACTGTTCTCGATCGTGCGTGCCCCATGCATTTTCTTGTTTACATGCGATCTAGCAGCCGGAAAACGTAGCATACGATTGCAGTTTGACAATGTGTTGGTGCCTAACTGTGTAACTCAATTAGGTATCTCAATTAGGTAACTCAATTAGGTCATTTTTTGTGTTCTCAATTGCGAACGTTGGCACTGGGAAAACATATGTAGCGGGCTCTAACAAAATTGTGCAACGACAAGCGTACGATTAACAAACTGTGCAATGGCTCTAACAAAATTTCTCGCTATCGCAGACTGCCTTTTAGGCAAACCCGAGTACAAAGGCCAAAGTCTGATTAGTTGCTAGTCACTGTAACAATGCATACTATGGAAATTGGGCTTTTTAGCTTTGCGTGATATGTTAAGTTCACAGCGTGTGCATCACCTCTCCACGGAGCACAGGAGTAAACTGCTGTGTGATCAATGCTTTAGTATATTGTCATCGCATGTTGCGCTTCAGTAGATAAAGAAATTAAAGATGCTGGATAGAATTAGGTGTGTTCTGCATTGCCAATGAATAAGTGCTGTATGCTGTGGTGCCACGTGCTAGGCACGCAGTCCATGGGGCACACCAATGCGATTATCCTCTTCGCATTCCCAGCTCAAATTAGCTTCACTAATTGATTCACAAGGCCTCAGTGACACGGTACAGTCGTAAACCGGTAATATGGACAGCATTGCGAAAATTTCAGACACCTTACAGAGTGTCGCGGGAGTATTCGGACTTCGTCCCGCTCTGCCTGCATGACCATGTGCCACTTTGGCCTCCTTGTTGACTGAGTCGTGCAGAAAAGCAATATTTTGATTCACCATTGATGCTTCTTCCAAACTGAAGGTAACGAAGCCTAGGTGATCGAGTCGTAGCAGACTCTGCTCAAGCCAAGCTAGTAAGTTGTAAGAGACTGCATTTGCAGTTCGTTGTGCGAGTTTCGCATATCCAAATTTGATCCTTTACGTGTAAAATGAGAACACTGTCTTGAGGGAGACTTCTTTCACTTTTGTTATGAATTTTTGTCGGCTACAATCATCAAGCTGTGTCAAACAGCGCCAACTCCAACCTCCGCGATCACACGGTTATCAGAGCGCAGTCGGCAGGGCATGGATATTTGGTGCGCTTGGAGATCTTACTTACATCTGTCTTTAGTGACAGGCATGAAAAAATGGTCGAAATACAGGCAGACAAGGTTGCATGCAAGCATATGTACATGCACCAATGTGTTGACCAGCTTTTCCAGCGGTTTGTAGAATAAAGGCTTATTTTCTGGTGAATTCGATACCTCAGAATCTGTTTACTTGGACTTTAGGTGGTCCCCGCTGAATCCGAATGATTTGTCGGTGACTGTATTGTGCGCTGTACCACACACATTATCGAGCATGATATTTGAAGGTTCTTTATTTTGTCCGAAGTATGTTTTATTTGTATAATTTTTTGGTTCCCTTCGAGTTCAGATTTAAAGAAGTTTCACTGTATTTCACTGGTTTCACTTGATGTTTAAGGTGGGCTCGTCCTTATAAACTTCTTGTTTTTTTTTTTTTTTTTTTTTTTGTTCTGTACGTGGATAGCTGGGAAATACCCAACAAAGGAGCATGCCGCCGTGTGGGTTCCTGATGCCGAGGCCGGCTACTGCATGCACTGTCGAAAGACCCAGTTCACCATGCTGAACCGTCGGGTATGTTTTGCCACGTCTTTGAAACATTTTCCTTTTCTGCAGTACAATCGCTTGAGGAGGCTGCTGAATTCCTGTTTGTGCTCTGCGCACAGTCCTCGGTGTAGTGAGAATATTTGTGTCGTCAGCTGGTTTCCCGTATTACCTATGCTTCCTACATTTTCATTCTGCTGAAAAGGTTGGGGATAGATTACCCGTAAGATCTAAGAAATGCATATGTACTTGGGTGAGCAAGAGGATGCATACCACAGGCTCTCTGAAAAAGACAATGTATTCGTAATTCACACACACAAACTGAAATTGATGAGTGCGGTGGAAAGTTTGCAATACCAAGTTTTGACTGCAGTCCTCGATTTCATCTGAAGAAGGGTTTTTAGCTGGGCTTGTTGGGGGTGCATAGTAACTTTTCGGTGAACTGCACGAAGACTGGACAAGAAGGAAATAAACACGAGCGCATCTTGACTATCTTGTTCCGTCTTTATGCTGTTCACCCAAAAGCAAAACTCGATCTCAAGTTACATTGAGAGGCGGAGAAGCAAATTGGCTCTATCACTGGAACCTTGGTCCATAATTTTTTGCTGGGGGAGTACGTCTGCCTATCTTTATAAAGGTGACATGGTGGAGAGCTGAAATGGAAGAGCTTGTTGGGAAGTTGAAAAAATAAATTGAGCTGAGTTGAAAGGCCAGAGAGGAGGAGGCAAGTAGCATTGCAATCTTTTGTATACAGTGTAGACCGCTTATAAACGTAAGTCGCCAGAGTCGTGAATATCTGCACTATAAGCAGTACAGCACTATAACGAAAACAACGATTTTCAAGCCCTGCACGTATGCAAAACAAGTAGACCAAGCAGCCACGCGCAAATGAGAATGGAAGCGTGCGACTGGGAGTTTTGCATCCGTTTAAATTTACGAACGTTGAAAGGTTAATGTCCAAGTACCCATGAAGCAGGCAAAGTAATAATTAAAAAAAATGTCTTAGTTTCGCTCGAAAGGCGAAGCATCAATTGCGATAGCAAATCAATAGAGAGCTATAAGGAGTAGGGATAGTAGTTTTATCGGCTGCATAAACTTTACACATTCGCTTACTAACTGAATTTAAAAGCTAGTTGTCAACGCGCACAAGCAAACATAAATAGACTCGATGACCGCAGACAACCACTGTCAAAACGCGGCCGCCGCAGCGAGCGAAGATTCGTGCGGTCTATCGCTTCAACGGAAACTGAGTGGCGTAAGCACAGCGCATACAAAGGTCAGAGCTGTGTTGAGATCGCTTTCAAGATACGGTGCACGCGACAACACCGACAGCCGGCGCATTTGTTGGTAGAGTAGAAGCCGCCCCCCACCTCCCTCCCATACCCCCACGGCCTTTTGCGCGATGGAAGTCTCGTTTGCTCTCCGCTGTGCGTTTGCTCTCCGTGAAGGCACGCGTCCCCCGCGCGCTTTCTCTCGCACATACGGCCCGCGGCGACGATTTTATCACCCTTGGACTCATGCTCCATGTCTCATGCGCCTCCTCCGCATCGCCCTCGTTGATCTCATCTCCCATCGGCGGGCGCACTTCGTTGAGAAGTGTGCTCGCTACCGCCCTTGTCGGCGAGATTTTCCCGCGGAAGCCGCATTATAACCGGTATTTCGTCTCACGCAGCTGCACTGTAAGCGGTATGCGTATACATGGAGTGCTATGGGAAAATTAACAGGAGTCTGAGAAGACCGTACTATATCGGTCCTGCACTGTAAGCGGTTATGTTATAAGTGGTCTATACTGCATTTGGTAGATCGTAGAGGAAGCTATGCTAACTTTACTGTCACATTAGTTACGAGCATTGCTACAATGTTTATGGTAGTGTATCCATGACAGAAAGCAAGTGCGGAAGTTCATGAAAGAGGTCTACTGCTTTCTATTTTAGGGGGTGGTAGCCGTCTTATAGACCTCTATCACTTACATATTCCTGTGACTATTACTACAATACTTTGTCAGCTAGCCCAGTGGTTGACTGTACTGGGTTTACCTGCTGCCTTGTCACATGTTTGGCTCGCTTGTTCCACACATGTTGCAGCACCACTGCCGCAAGTGTGGTACCGTGGTGTGTGGCCCGTGTTCCAACCGTAAGTTCCTGCTGCCGGCGCAGTCCACCAAACCTCTGCGGGTCTGCCTCACCTGCTATGATGCTTTGTCAAGGGCGTCCATCTTGGAGTTAACCACGGGTGGCATGGCAAGAGGTGAGGGCGCATTTTCTTTATCTTGGAGAGCATTGTTCATGATCACTTGTCATTCGTACTGTACCCATAGACCACTCCACATATCACTATCATAATTTTATACTATATATCGTTTTACGCTACTACGATAGCGATTGATTTTAGGCCGCTTTACAGCCATGTTACATCCTATCATCGCAACTAATCAATCAGCGCTCAACACAACATTATCAGTCATGGCGCTCTTTGGCCATACCTGGCCCTTGCGCCACAAAAAACCACATATCATAATCATCATCCTTGTTGGTAAGGCAAGCTCAAATGTTCCGTGCAGTAAAAAGGCAAGGACAAAGCAAATAGTATACCGCACACGAGCACTAACTTCAGCATATAGTACAATGGAACCTCGTTCATACGTTCCGGAAAAAAATGGAAGCAAAAAAAAAGCTCACCAAGAGGAAAGATGTACAATCCGAAGTCGCTAAAAATTACGGCAGAACTCATCTCACAATGACTGTCGACAGCAATGCGAATAGCAAACGAGCAATGTAGCAACAGACCATATTCCTAAAGTCGCATTTATTTACCACGAGTAGTGATAATTCTGATATTCTTGATGCTTCAGCTATATGCTACATACTCCAATATCGTCCCACTTTGCTATGACGCTTGCCTAGGAGCAAGGAGGAATGATGGCTGTATAACACCGTAGCAGTCATGATAAAAGATAGATTTAATGATAGGAAAGACAGAGAGGTCGACCTGAGCTAGTGTACTCTAGTCTGCTACTCTGTACTGGGGAAGAGGAGTGGAAGTACTGGGATGGATGATGATGATAAGAGAAGTGGCGAGTGCTTATGTACATTAGTCGGTAGCCCTACTGGAGCCGCTCGTCTAGCTTCGTGTCCTTTAGGAACTTAAACAGCGTTTTAGAGGCATATAATGGCGACGGCATGGCGACATCTAATCTTAAATTATGACGATGGTATAACGACGACTACGTGGTGACGATGATGGTATGACGACAACTGGGCGAAGAAGCAGGAATGATCACGATAGCATGACCAAGATGGCATGATGATGATGACTGTATGACAACGGATAAATGTAAATGATAGCGTCTGTGTGACGACAACGCAATGACGATGATGGCATGACAACGGCGGCATGATCATGATTGAATGACGGCAAATAGATAACGAGAGAATGACGAACAAGGAATAACATCAGTGGGTTGACGAAGGTGATATGACACGACGGCATGACGATGCTGAAGTGATGATGATGGTGAAATGACAGCTTGATATCGATGGCTTGACAACAAACGTATGATGACGACAGCATGGCAACAGCATGATGACAATTAGAAGACGAGTGTATGATGACAGTGGCATGACAATGATTGTATCGCAAAACATGTATGACGACGATGGCTTGAGGACAACAGCATGACGAAGACAGAGTGATGATGATGGCACGACTACGACGGCATTACGATGACGGTCTGACAATGCAGGCGTGATAGCGAGTGTCTGGTGACTGCATGAGAAGGGCAGCATAATCATGATTGAATGGCAACAGTATGATCACAATACAATGACGAAGAAAGATTGATGTTGAACGACGAAGGCAGTATGACGACGATGGCAAGACAATGGGATGATGTTACTTAAGTGATGACAATGACAAACCGACAGCGTGATGACGATGGCATTACGACGACTGTGTGACAATGGTGTGATGACAGCATGATGAGTCAAATCACGAAGCTGGAATGACAACGATTTAACAACCACGATGGCATCACTATGGTGGTGTGACAACGAATGCTTGACAATGGTATGATGATGACAGCATGACGGGTGTCGGATAAAAAAGCTGGAATGATGGCGATGCAACAACTATGATGGCACTCGATCGCAGCGCCATTAGTTCTCACGACCGCCACGGAGCTCATGTTTTCAGCGGAGCTGCGAAACTGAGTTGGTTCTAGTAACGGTTGATCACGACCACAAGCCCATACCTAGTGGCCCAAGCTATTTGACTACTTAAGCCACTCGTATGGGCCACATTGCCCTCCAGCCTTTTCATTAGTTAGAGGATCCCTACATGGCTGTTGTTTCTCACTACAAATGAGTGGGTGTTCTTTGGTGTGGTATTGTCATCTTGCTGAGTATTAGCGATGTAGCGTCATCATCATCACATCAAAATCGCAACTGCTACCACCGCAGATCTTCGGTAGCTCAGCTCTCAAGCCACAACCATTGGAACACACACTTTTTTTCTCGGCCCAGCTAGACAATGCAGCTGCCCCTTCACTTTCCTTTATAAATGTAGAGATGATGGCATGCCTTGTCGGCCTTTGTCACACCGTCCTGTTACTTATTTTGGTGGAAAAACCTGTAACATAAGCATGCTGATTTGTGTAGTTCGTTACTAAGTGTAAGTGCAATAAAGTGTGCCGCCTCCTGAGCCAGCTACAAATGAGTGGGTGTTCTTATGTTGGAAGCCTGGCTAATTCGGAGTGCAAACTACTTGGACAAAAGCAAAAACACGAGAAGAGACAAGACGCAGCCCCTCTTCTCGTGTCTTTGCGTTTGTCCTAGTTCAGTTGAACCTGGATATATTGAACCTGCATATAAAGAATTATTGTATATATGGAACAACTTTAAAGTCCCCTTGAAAATTTCTGTATGAAATATATATAGAACTTTTTTGTGATCCCCTTGAGATTTGATATATCCGGGTTCGACTGTAGTTCACGCTCCGAATTAGTCATGCTTCTCTACCTACTCACCCATTTTTCGCTTCTGATCTTATGTTGGAAGTTGTGTGAGTTTACGAGCATTTGATTTTTTCGAGTATGCGAAACAAGGAGAAATTGCAGTGGCTCTAAATCGCTGTCCTCATTCAAGTGGTTTCATGCTAAACTCTGCAGTTCAACAAAAGATGGACAAGCCAGTCACTGGTGCTGACTCCTCCGGAGAGGATGACTCTGACTACGACGATGATGACAACAGACGGGCAGATGGTTCTGCGGACAATGGGCTGTCCAAGGATATAGATGGCCTGACATTTGACGAGAAGGTACCCACCTGATTTTTTGCCAACTGCATTTTTAAGAGCATGTGAATTCCTTTTTGTTTAAGACATAATTTTGCCTTAATTAAAGTATATTGTCGCAGGATATTTGGTCTGCAATGCCGACAGGGAACAAAATGAAGACGGTGAAGGAGCGTCTAGTCTCGAGCGAACATTCAGAATATTGTGGGCTGTGACATTCGTGTACATCCTGTGCATAATCATTTTAACATATCGCACCTCTCTCCCTCGCTCAATATTTAAAAAATTTCATTCACGTTGCTTTTTCATACACAAAGCGGTGTGTCCAGAATGATCAATTCTAGGATTATGGCTCTGTAGTGTAGCATGTGTACGCTGTTTGCTAGGGTCTGCCTACAGATTGCAGTAGCTTTATAAAAAAAAACATTTCTGATGGCATTGCAGATGTTGTTAATGGGCGGGAGCATCCTGTTTGTCTTGAAAGGATGAAAGGCTCGACGTAACTGAGGACTTTATTCATGGCATACTGATGGTACTACAGTGCAGTCCACTTATACGATACCACATATAATGATATATCGGTTATAACGATGAGTCGACTTAAGAGTATCAACTTATGCATTAGGGCTATGAGAAAAAAACCCATATATAACGATATGTTATTCACCGCATATCGGATATAACGATCGAAATTTTGCTTCTGGGCAGCGTTTTTCATGCAGAATAATTGTGAAATTTCCGTTCCTAAGTAGCCCTTAAGCGAGACGGGGCGAAAGGTTCGCCTACGGAAGTTCGTACCTGCCGCCATTACTGCACAGCCCGTCCCGAACGCCGATTGCTAATGCCATGGAGAGCGTTGCAAGTTGACGCAGTGTGCACAAGATGGCACCAGCTGCTTCGCGTCCACGTCTCCGGTGGTCGTGTGAGCGTCCATAGAAGGGGGGGGAGCGATAAGCAAGCAGCACCTGCGCTCCCTTGTTGGTTCTTTATTCTATGCCTTCACAATTCCCCCTCCCCTCTCTCTCGGCGAGCACGGAAATGTGCCGCGGAAGCAGCGGGAGGTGCACAGACAAAGCACAAAGCTGTGTTGCTTGAGACGAAGCTGCAAATTTTGCAAGACTCGAAGAAGTACGAGCTCGCGCAGTCGATAATATCGATGATTGATTATGAAATCCAGGAGCGCCAGGATCATGAAAGCTAGAAGCAGTGGCCATGCCGATTAACGGAAAAGGCGGGCTTTGTGCACCAGGCCAAAACCACCATGGGTGAAGCTAACACGGTGGAAGCTGCTGACATTACCGAACTCTGGGAGCATGTCGCTACTGACGATGAAACAGGTGGTGCATCGATGGAGGAGTTTCTGATTGCAGATAGAGCTGCCTCGTTCTGCTAAGAGATCTCCGACGGGGCAATCGTCGCGACAGAGGCGACGACAGCAGCGGCAGTGACGACGATATTGACAATGGCCCGTCTTTGACACCGGCCCCGATGTTCAACCAAAGTGCAATGATATCGATCGAGTTGCTCATTGATTTCATGCACACTAAATTATAGCTGCCAGTGTTCGCGCAGCAGCAAGATGCGATGCACACCGCGGTTGTGAATCTGGAACTTCCGCCAAAGCAAGTGCAGATTTGACCATTTCAGCCCGCCTAACGATTGAAATGCTATTTAGAGGTATAAATAAACGTTTTGTTTTTCACAGCCTACTTGCTACAACGTCGATTTTTTTATCGCAAGTGGCAAATTTGGTTTCAGGATACAAAGGTATATGCAACAGCTTTTTTTTTTACAGCAGTCCAGATGTAGCGATGATCGGTTATAACGATCGGATTTTTCGTGCTTCTTGATATCGTTATAAGTGGACTGTACTGTATCGTATCATACTATTGGATACTGATACTATAAGACAGGGGCTCTCCAGCAGGTTGGTCCCATAGAAACCTGCTACGCGTCATGAAGTGCCAAGGAACACCCCCCCCCCCCCCCACCCTCATCAGTAGAGATGTTAGACGTAGCAGCGCGCAACACATTAGGGGCCAACAGTGGTAGTGGACAGGCTATCTTGATGGAGACGTACAACCCAGGTGGTGCAAACTGGATGCATTTGTCCTTAGCAAAGGCAAGATCGTATAGCAACCAATGCATGCCGAGAAAGAATTACTGTTTTCAGTGCATATCGTACGGGGAGACATAACCTTTCATCACAAGAGGTCTTAGAATTAGTGCAGACTCTACTTTGAGTACTGCAAAACCTTGTTAATTCGGATTTCATGGAACCAAAAAAAATGTCCGAATTAACCATATGTCAAATTATCGAGGGCGTAAAGAAAACAATAAACAAATGCTTATTACCTCAACTCGCTTTTATTTATTCAGTGAATCGGCAAATTCTGTTTCTATGTTGCATAAAAGCAGTGCGAAAGCTGCAATTCTAGTCATCTTGTGATTTATTAGCGCTCGCAGTGGCGAAGGCCTCGCGACTTCTTTCGCAGCGCGGCTACGATGTGTGTCTTCATCTGAGACGCTTTTCACTACCGCGCGTACATCCCAATTATTTTTTCGGCAGTGAGCTGGTCGCCAACAAATTGTCCGTCCATCACGATGTAGACGGTGCTTTATTCCTACTACGATGACCCCTGAGAGGGTTGTTTTCAATGAGGCCAAGTGCAAGGCAAGTCGGCACATGATCAACTAAGATAAAAACCTTCAACAAGGAGTACACAGGACGGTAGCTGGACTCACAACTGTTGTTAATCGAGCATTTGGTCCTCTGTATTCCTGTTATGTATGCATCTTTTTTGCCGGTTTTTGTCTTGGTTGTTTTCAGTAAGCAGACTATATTCTGCAGACTCTGTAATATTGCTTTATTAGCTTTAAATCTATGCTCTACCTCGGCGACTCAAATCGGTGCACCGAAAGCTAACGGTTACATCAGCCAATTAGGAACGAAAGCTAGCAGCATGTCAGAGAGAAAAGAGCAGAGCTTGTCCATTGTGAACAGTTAATTTTTCCGTGATCCTTCTGTTCAGCGTTGTCACGGACAAGATTAGTTGCAGACAGCAGATGAGCCTTTCCTCCTTTCTCTGCGACATGCAGCTGGCTCTTGTCTGATTGGATGACATGACTCGCAGCTTTCAATGTATAATTCACAGTTCTTGTGAGATGGCGCACTAACACACTCATACACTTTGACTGTCATAGGCATGAGAAGAAAAAGAGAGCATATAGATTTTAAAAATTGCAATACCATGCTGATGACGTCATCAGTATATGCAATCGTTTATTTTTATATTCTTTGGGGCTTACCTTGTACCCAAACAAAAATTGTCATCAAGCTTGCACATGCCTCCTTTATTTAACACTCACTGCTCGCTACTTTACTGTCATGAACGCTTTGTCACAGTGGTAGGCACATATGAAGCCAACAGAAAATGAATCCAAGGAAACCAAGATTTAATTTCTTAAACCAGTGCTCATCCAGTCTACTTGTCTCTTTCTGTGTGGGTGTTCATTAAGTCTGCACTGCAAACATGAATGTGAAAACCAAAGGAAGCATCTGGCAAATTACTTGTTTTAATTGAAATGTAGAAATGATGAAGGGAAATGAAAGCGGATGAAAAATACTGGGGTGGAAGTGCTGTGCCACACTGTGCCAATCCACTTTTCCTGTGCCATCCTGCTCCAAAACGCATGATTGCGCCTAAACTGCTCCCAAGCGGTACCTCCATATCCGACATGCCCGATAATTCAGACGGTTTCGCGGCACTAGCTTGTACTCGTACCCCATAGAGTAAATGTATAAGACTGTCTCAAATTTCGGATGCAAGAACCCTTCGCCGTCCGATTTTACGGACTTTGTGCCATGACTGCAGGCCCAAAACAGCATTAATCAAAGCCACCACCGCCACCATATTGATTATCTCGAACAGGCGCTCTCGCACGCAGATCTACTGGCAGCCGTAGCCACCACCGTGGCAACACTAAGCCTAGCTGCTTCGACGTTAGCTACCAAGCTTCTTGCCGTTCGGTGCCGTGTTTTTCATTGAAATAATTCGCCGCTGTCATTAACGGCGCCGACTCTGCTATTGTAATCCTGGTGATTGGCTTCACAGTTCGGAAAGCACGGCACGCTGCATAATGATTCCCAAAAGTCAGCTTCGCCTTAATACAACAGTGTTACGCGGTGAGGCATACAGGAAGTGTTGCAGTGAAGCATAACAAGAATGCGAAGAGCAAATTGTCATGGGACACAGTATGTATTCTTTAATTACACACACTTGCACCCGCCTTAGCGGCAGTAAAAGGCGTGCATTCATTGTTTCAGACTGCCGATTTTTTGGATGATTTTGCGGGTTCTAAGGAGTCTGAAAAATTGGGACGGTGACTGTATTGCTTTCCGCCTTTTTGTTGTGATGTTGTGTTGTGAGCTGTGATGTTTTAAATGTGGGTGCAGTTTTGTGCCACAGTGATCACGGGTGATCATGGCACTCGGTAGCCAGCTGTGGTTGCCCATATCTTATGTTTACATTTTAATTTATTGGCTACTTATTGTGCCTTGTACCTGAAACTACAATTTCCAACTTGCAATATTTCTGTATTTAATCAGATGCGTTATATTTTACTCGGAAGACATTTTAAGTAAGACTTGTTCTTTAGATTTGACACATAGCTGACGTATAAAGTATCGCGCTCAAAGCACTGCAGTGCTAGTGTTGTGTGCCAGTGTTCTTTTTTTTTTCCCCAGCTATTTGTTGATAAGGTACAAACTAGCTTTACATCCCATGTGATTTAATTCTGCTATTTTTAGAGCTGCTTTGTACTTGTTTCTTTATGCTCAAGTGCAAGTACTTGTTTTTACTATGTATTTCATGCCTCTTATGCTCATACATAGGTAGATATTTATTGCTATTGTGATTTCGTCCTGATTGTTACTAGAACTTGTAATACTGTTACAGTACAGAGTGATCAGTTTTCTTTTTTAAGTTAAGCGCTTGGCAAGAGGAGCATAGAATGTTTCACAGAAATTTCACCTTGGCACATAAAGGTTTCTCTCTTAGCATTTGTATTTGTTGAAAGCAAAGGTTTGCTAATTAAATGTTCTTAGAATGATGACACACTCTAAAACTCACTTTCTCTGCTACAAAACTACAAGTTTGTTGCTCGGATGCTGCTCCAAAATGGTTATTTGCTGCTACAAAACAGCATCTTTGCTGCTCCATAGCTGCTCCAAAACGGTCAATTTGCTGCTCCCAGCACTGTTCCAAAATGTTGGAGCCTGCTTCGACCCCTGTAAATAACCTACCACTATTGTTTTTACATCCACTTTCATTTCCCTTTACTTCATCATTTCTACATTTCAATTAAAACAAGTGATTTACCGTATGCTTATCTTGGTTTCATTTTATATTGGCTTCATATGATTGTGACTAACAAATATAAAGCCCCTCGGTTCCCTCTTCTTCTCGTTCATGATATGCGCATGCCATGATCTGAAGGGAACGTAGTCAAAGAATGTTGGCAAGGTGCTTGATAGATGACGATTCTTGTTTGGGGACAAGGTAAGCCCCAAAGGGTGCAGGTTTTTTGTGGAGTGTAAGCCTCAAGGTGCAGTTCTTTTTCTCACAGCCCACATTCTACGGAGACATGATGGAAGCCAAGAGCCCCGAGGTGGAGGTCGCTGAAGAAGCCAAAGCAGTGCCGGTGTCGACGCATGTGGAAGATTCAAGCAACTTGCAAGACGTGTCACCCACTCAAGAGAACGCAAAAGGAGATGCCCCGGCGGTGGACCCCATGGCTGGAGGAGAACCCCACCCTGAAGGACACTAAGGCTGCCTGTTTTTGCTGCCCGTGTGATGCAATCCTTCGCCCCCAGGGCATCGTTTGTCCAAAGGTGCTTTCTACACTGTTTGGGATTACTTGTTGCCGCGTGGTGCTGGTTTCCTGCATTCGTGCGGCTGCCTTTCAATGTGGGCTATCCAGGGTTGGGGTTCTATTTTTCTTTTCCCCGAGATATCTGCAACGTCACACTGCGAAACCGCCCCGTTTTACGAAAGCTCAGTGTTGCTTCTGTGCAATGCGACAGGGATCTTTCGAACTGCATCCTTAAGTCAGATAGAATACCTGTCTAGCGCATCTTATGGTGCGTCGCCTGTCTATGGGTGCGACTTGTCATTTGTTTGGTGCTTCTAGTTTGCTTGACAGTGCAGCTCTTTCCTCGTTTCGTGATTTTGAATAATATAAGGCCTATGGCATTTGCAAGTATTGCTGCGTTGTACAATACTCGCGGATTGAAACGCTATATGTGCAGTTACTCGAGAGTGCTACGCTGTGTCGCTACGAATCTGGTCATTAAAGGTAATGCGGACTGTGATCTTGAGTGAACGAGCCAAAATTACGCCGATGTCGCACGAACGGTACGCGGTGGAAACTAAAGTATGCGCATTAGTTAGCCCTGTGTAAATGCATCCCATTCCGTGAGTATAGTACATGTCGAATCTTCAAGCTATGCCGTACGAAGTGAAGGTATACTTGCAAGCCTCTTATTTAAAGCGCTGGATAGCTCGTCGCATTTTTCAAATGTCCATAAGATGGGACCACTTTGCAGCGTAAATAAGTAGGATTGTGTCAATGTGTGCTACACCTATTCGTGGCAGTCAGTTAAGAGAGCTTATTATGAAGTTATTGGAAGCCTCTATTGGCATAAATTTGTTTGGTACGGTGAATCAAAGGTGACCACCTGTTCCTAGCAGAACTGAAGCAGTATTAGTGTGCTTTAGCATAGCGCAGATGTTATATACTGGAAGACATGTTCGAGGCCAGTAATGACGTCTTGTGACGTTTTGATCAATATATAATGCGCTGGAAGCATCATTCTTGTATTCCACTACCCTTCTCTTTGACAAATGAAAGGGGCAGGATTACCTTTGTGATGACCAGCTTGCCCACAAGTTCAAGTCAGGAAGTTTTAAGCGTTTGCAATAAGAGTTCTGTACGCTTTGAACACGGCATCATAGGATGTTGCTGCTCGTACTGCTTTTCACATCTACGTCTTCCAGTATTGTGGCACAAGTCTGCGCTATGCAAAGACTTTCTTGTCATAGCGCTAGTTCAATGGCAAAGGCTGTGCGAAGCTTGCTTGGCAATTGTCGGCGAGTGTAATGTACTACGAGACGCATCAGAGGGCAATGACATCGGCAGCATGCTGTCATGTTACGCACAACTTGGCACCAGAACTCATCGTTTGCTGCCAGTCATGATAAGTGCCTGCTGAGCAGAGCTTCGTCCTGACATGATGAGGACGGAGTTAGTTGTGTAGCTGCACATTGTTGAACAGGCTGTGTGCATGCGAAGACAATTACCTAAGCAGGGATGGTGCGCTGTTGACATATCTCTAGCAGCAAATGTTCCTCGGAAGGCTCCGAAACTGCAGCTGATATTAATTTGCCATTCAGGCATCCATTCATGTTGACAGAGTGCGATATCTTCCTTTTTTTTTTTTTAATGCATATCAAGTTGCACTTTCTGTTAGCATATACATGTGCCAGAGCAAGAAATTATGCAGTGCTTGTATGCCTTTACAGGGGAGCCACTGCTGCATTAAAAAAAAAATTTTTTTTTCGATCCCAGAACAATGTTATTGCGGGGTTTACAGTTGTGTTTAGAGAAGATGCTAGCATTCGTTTATGTCAATCCAGGCTCTGATGTCAAAGAAATGTCTAGGCCATGATTGGGGGCCAGCAATATGCCAACAATGCTCCATGTGGAGCATGAGCCACATGGCGCAAAGTTGAGCTTTGCCTGGGTGGTTGATTACACTGTGTTTGCACTTTCACGTCTTTTCCAGGCCAACTTTTACATAGAGGGGATTTCCCAGTGTGTTTGTTTCCTGTTAGACATTAATTTATAGCTGTATTGGTTGATGCATTTTTAGTTGTGCTGTGCTGCTTCTCGAACAACTGCTTTCAGACTTGGTTTGCGGACATTTTTTGTGTGAAGCTAGTGCGTATGGAGCTGCTTAGACAATCCAAATTGAACAGTACAGTGTTTCTTGCCAGCTCTTTTTCTTCATGCAGATGGAACTGCATTGCTTATTAATGTGTCTAGCTTTAGGATACAATTGAATCTGTTTTCAAGTGCTTGAAAACTGATCACTGCACAATGTTTACTGTTTGTGCAAGATGCATCATGGCAGTCGTCACTCACACTTTTTTAAGAAGAGCAAACTTGTCTACTGCGTAATGCATATCGAGAATGTAAATTTCAGCTCGGGTAAAATATCATCAATTATGTACTGCGCAGTCGGACAATCTGCAATCAAGATGCAACGTTTTGTGCATGTTTTCTTGAAGTTGATTGCCGTGTGTGAAAGGGGTATGTATGAAAGTTTATGGCAAGAATCGAAACTGATGTTTGAATTTCATGTTGTGGTGTGCAATTAATTTACAGCAGCGGATGCCAACATTGTGAAGTTGTTTTATTTCTTTTACTAGCCTCTGGTTTTTTTGTGTTGTCCACTGTCTTCTTAAATTATGAACCTAGGTTTAAAGCTTTGCCTGCTGTCCATGACAAGATGTAAAAAAGAAAAATGAGTTTTAGATTTTCAGAAATAATTTGTTGTATTGGTGCCTGTCATGCTGGTGATGCTTGCCTACACAGTTTTCCTTGCCAACGCTATAACCAGAGTTTTAGCTTAGTGGAGACATACAGTCGAACTTCGTTATAACAAAGTCACATCCGGCATGAAAATACCTTCAATATATCCGAGTTTTGTTATAAGCATATATTTGTTACATGCTGGGTACTGGCTAGAAATATTTTAGATTTATTTCGTTATATCTGTGTTCATTTTATTGAGGTTTGACTGTATGCTAATGTACAGGGAGACGACATAGAACAGGAATACCAGCAGTGGTGGCGACATATGATGCTGTGTTCGATTGCGCTTCACGCCAAGATAAAACGTGTTACTAGAGACTTTTCTTTAGGAAAAAGATGTGAAAATACCTTTGTGATTATGCAATGCCAAAATGTTTATCCCAGAAGCGGAACACTGCTGCGTGTAGCAGCAATAGTTTTGCATGTTTTGATTCAGTACAGCATCACCACACATGACCACCAGTTGTGTTGATACTCTTGTAAGGCTTCCTGCATCTGGGGCCAGTATTCTTGACTCGTCACATTTGGGGATGCTTCGGCTTGATATGTCCAGCACACGCTTCATTGGGATTATACAATCGTTCTGCCTGCTGGCTTAGCCAGTAAGCATGAACTGAAAACGATATCTTTGAAAAGTGATCGACGCAGAACATGGCCTTTACTACACTATGCTAAAACTATTACGTTGAGGGTCCGGCTTCATGGTGGGTAAATGTAGTAGTACAGCCCTAAAAAAGATTTTCTCCAAGTGCCTTTGCTATGAGGGAATAGACACTTGTATCTACTGGTAGAAAGAGGTTACACAGGTTTTGAAAAGCACAGCACTAGTGTATGTATGTGTGTGTTGAGTGAGTGTGGTGTAAATAGCGACACAAATTTTTTTACTAGTGCGACCACAGGGAAGATTGATTGTTTTGTGGATGGACTCCTTTTTTTTTTTTTTTCGACCACATAACTTTTGATCTAATAAAATCGTATATGGGTCTTACCTCAGTCTTGGACTCTCTAGTGCATGCAGCTGCATACCACCTGCAGACTTCATGAAAAATCATAGCAGCTCCTGCCTTGCGTGAATAAAAAGACTGCTTGGCTAAACATTTATGGTGGAACACTTAGCATAGTTTAAAATTCAAACAGAGAAGATCAGAACGAACATTTTGGTGGGCAGGTGGAATTACATACCTAAAAGAATGCCGAAGATGAGTAGTGTAATTAACCACTGATAGCAACAAAAAAAAAAATGTTGCGTTTTAACACGAAAGACAGGTGCAGTCTGGCCAATTCCACTGGAAAGGAATAACTCGCTGGTGCTACCTCTATGCACTGCTCTATCAACTATTTTTTACAGGCATGTGGCACCCACTGTGAATGGATCTCAAACTTGAAGCTGGCCATAGGTGGTGTTCAATACATGGTAACCATGACGTGTTTCTGGCTCCGGCAATTGCTTGCAGTGCACAAAAGCATGGCCTTCAAGATCAGCTTCCATTACTCAGAGCCGTCGTTGGGGTTGCTATCTGGGCACCACCTATCGCACAGACAACCTTGCATATCATTGCCTCTGAGACAAGTGCCACAGCTACTTGGGCGAGCCCATTTCCCATGGGCTATAGGAATTGTGAGGCTCCTTGTTTTCTCTGCAACTAAGTCGTCTCATGGCATAAAAACATGTCGTTTCTAGTAGGACAATCTAGATTGATTCCATGTGTGTACCTCTGTAACATCCTTGAAAAGGACGAACTGGAGATAAGTTCCAAGTTGTCCTGTTTACATTTTACAAATGAGAGAAACCACTACATATATCCTGGCTCTGTAAAAACGACAGTCACTAATAAAACAGATTACATTGCAAAGACTACATCGACACAGACAGATCTGAATGCCACAGCGCTCTACTTCCAACAAACTTTATTTTGAAATCATGGCACTACATATACCATGTACGTGTCGTACATAACCTATACCAAAATTTTTCAAATATTCAAGTGCCACATCGCTGGACAGAACCAAGATGATGTTTTTGCCGTCGCTTGGAACAAGCCAGACTATTTTTTGTATTTCACCGAACTACATAATTAGTGGTTCATTAATCAACTTCTCAAATATATTCAGAGCAAAAGTGTTAATGACACCATCTTACACCACCATCTTAAAAAATTTCCCATCCAGCTTTCTGTTGCTCGATAAAAGTGGTACATAAAAGATTTTCCAAGCCTGAAAGAAAGCCAGCAAAATATGAAAAAGTGACACTTATTGAGCAACAGAAAGCTGGATCAGGAATTTTCCAAGATGGTGTGCAATTTTCTAATTGTAACTTTCGCTTTGAACATAGTACTATTTGAGCTGTAGATGAATTAATAACTAATTATGTAATTAGGCAAAATAAAAAAAATATTGTCCGACTTGCCCCAAGCAACGGCAACATTACTTTAGTTATGTCCAGCTACGTGGCTCTTGCATATTTTCAAATTTTTCCACACGTTACGTGCAACACATGGACACACTGTATGCCAGTATCATTCCACCTATCACATTTGTGAATCAGATCTAAGAATGCAAAAAAAAAAAAGTCATTTTTTTTTTTCATTGTTAAATCCCATATGCATGTGTGAATGGCTGAAACGATAATGGCATATGGTGTAAATATATGTAATGCCTTTTTTTTTTCTCTAAATAAAGTTTGGAGAAAGAGCACTGTGGTGTTCATCTGTCTTTGTGCGTATGTTGTTTTTGTGCTCGTGGTTTTAACAATGGAATACCGACAAACCCAAAGTTCCAGCCACAGCACCAACAAAATCACGTTTAATGACCCTGCAATATCATGTTTTAATCTGGTGCATGCTTCCAAGAACTAACAGAAAGCGTACTTTGCATGTAAAATAGGTAGCCAATGTTGCTAAAACTTAAACTTCACATCATTATGCCTTGCAGCATGCTTCGCATTTCTCGGGTCCATCTTGTACTTCTTGAGCAGCATGTCGTGTGATATTTGAATTCCCCGAGAACTCAGAAAACACGTGTAACGGTAAAAGGTTACCGGGTTCAATTCAATGCCATATGCTTCGGAGTGTTCAAACGTCTTCTGTGCACTCTTGAGGTCGTCTGCATCACCTGGAAGAGGAAACAACAGGTAGCCTTACATTCTTCCACAGCGGTTGTAAAAATATGAGTAAAAGTAAGGTGACCGGCCAGCCTATATGCAAGTCAACGTTTAAAGTTGTAAAGTCGGTCTATTTCTTGCTCAAGGGCCATTACTGATGACATGGTAAGAATAACAAGTTTTAATTTCGATACTGAAACTTTGCAATGTATTTGAGTGCTCCGAGCTGTTAGACACTTCAGGCTATATGTCTGACAAGCAATGTGGCATATTTCATTGCCTTTACTGCATTCACTGCAGCCTTTTCAAACTTTCAATTTGTAAATGTAAGCATGAGAAAATTTAATTTTTATGTCCACATAACAGTTCATGTGCGCGTGCTCTTGCCAATCCGTGAAACAGTAGCTGTACACTAAGATTTGTTGCTACTTTACATAGCATTGAAAACATAGAAAGATTCGGTTTTCCAGCAATGTACAGTGTTTTCTTTCTTTAAGGTGGCTCTCACTAGTGTTTCAGCCGGCACAAGCCATTCTTTTTCTGAAGTCTTTGCACGTGATAGTAGCAAAAGGAATGCACTCGCCGATGATGTCAAACTCGACACGAGATGCGTTAAAAACGTGTACGTTACTTTTACTGAGTCATCGCGTTTTCTGTGAAATGGCCGGAGTGATGTGATACCTTTACGGTCACAAGTAACCACCACGGCTCCAAAAAGCGACCCGGTCGCAGCAGTGCCGGCCCTCCAAAAACACCTATACGCAACTTTGCGCCCTTTTGGCCACCCCCCCATGACAGGCTGCATTCATTCCCTTCCAACCACAACACACAACTAGAATTCCTATTGGACTTCCTCGCACTTCTGCACAGCAAAACTAGCTCAGTTTGAAGATCCTTTTATAAAACCGTGTAGCAGGACAACTCGTGACGACTCACAATAAAACTCGAGCAGGAAGCTGAGCACGAGACCGCAGCACTCCGGCATGCCCAAGTAGAGGACAACGTTCAACAACCTCTGCACCGCGTCCAAGTCGCACCTGTCCACGGCGTACGAGATGACGGAACTGACTTTCTTCTCGAAGAAAGGCTTTGCCGCGGGCCGCAGGCGAGCCGCTTCGACCAGTTCCGAGGCCGTCGCGTGGTAGCGTCGCTTCTCGCTCAGAAACAGCACCTTCCACACGTTGGTCAGCGGATGGAAGTAGCCCCGGTCGGCCAGCCTCTCACACATCCGAGACAGAAGCGCGACCTCCTCGACCATGTCGTTCTTGGCGAGGTAGGCGGCCAAAAACGTGAGCAGGGAGCATATCTTGGTGCGGTGACTCTTGTGCGAAACGAAGAGCTTCTCGAATTTGAGGATTGCCTCGTCCGCGCGGCCCGCGCGCGAGAGCGCTTCGGCGTGGTAGTGCTCGAAGCGGAGCTCCTCGGCGGAGACCCTCGGGTAGAGGACGTCGACGACTTCGCGTGTCTGGTGCACACCTGCCACGTCGCCCTCCCGGGCTAGCGCCGAAATCAGGGCCGTCGCCGTCTTGGAGCTCGGAAACCTGCGGTGATCGGCGAACGACTTGACGGTCAGCGCCAAGGCGTCGGTGAGTCGCAGCGCCTTAAGCAGTTGTAGCACCTGGGCGTCGACGGTCGCGTCGCAAAACTCTTGCTCGTGCGAGAGTGCCCGAGTCAGAGTGAGCGTTCCTCTTACTAGCTGCGTTCTCTGAGCTGTCGTTTTCGGGAGTCGTTCCGCTGTTGTGCTTGCCGGCGGAGATGTGCGCAAGTCGTAGACACAGCATCCACTTTACCGGGTCAACGACAGGGCTGTTGACAAGGTTGACGTGCTTGAGAACGGTACATATAGGTCTTATGATTAGCATCGCAGTTCTTCAGAAGGTGAGAGATTGTCAGTACCACCAAGTGCGCGATAAATAAACACGGCACCTACGAGCGAAAGCCATTGCAAGCAGACTGACACGCGCGTAGTGTTGACTCAGCTGATGGGCCCGCAGCCGTAGTTGAAATTCATCACCGGCAAAGTGCTGTTACAGTCGTGTCACTTATGTTACACATACTTAAAATTCTGGATAAATCTTTTCATGTGTAAATATAACTTTTGATTCCCTATGGAGGCTAACCTTTGCTGTTGCGTAAGTAAATATTTATTTACGTCAACTGCGGTATCGAGAAACACGAATAAAACAGTGTCAAACGTCAAGGAAGAGAAAGGAGTGTGAAAAATGGCAAAGGTGTCGATGTGAACGTCAGCTTTTAACGTGTTTTTATTATTTTAACTCAGCCATGAACTCGACCACCGACAGTCTGATATGTTGGGTACGTAGCACACGCTCTCGTTATCGCAGTTTGCACGTTTATAATTGTTTTCCCTCCGTTAACAGATCCAGTTATAAGGTTGAATGGGGGTCTGTGGCACACATCCTTGTTTATATGGGCCAACGTAGTTGGCGTGTCTAACTTCTAAGCTGACGTCCAGTATCTGATCTTCTCACAACGCTGAACGCACGCCTCACCTTTGATGCGTTTGCCGCGAAATTCTGTGCAGCTTCAGACGTTCAACGTTTCTGCCCCGCACAAGACCGTCGATCAGCTGTCCGATGGAGTTGCGCTCGCCCAAGTACTGCACAAAATGTAAGTTGATGCACGTAATATCTGGGCGTATATATTGTCGCAGTAATCTCTAAGTTAGCTTTCCTGTCGTGCAGAATTTGATTCTAGTTCGTACGGCGTTCACCTCTGCGGCGAATGCGGAGTTTGAAGCCATGGTGACGCACATAATTCTGCTGCACCGAATTAAGGAAGCGACCTTCGCACCGGATTGCCCTTTACGTTAACTTTGCGTGCTTCCTCGGCAGTGCGGTGTTTTAATGATCTATGTGTCATATCGTAGTGAGCGACGAAGCTAACAACTACTGAATTAGAGCGTTTAGCGTTTATATGTTCCTCTCAAGTACTTGAACAAAGCTTAGTTTTTGTTCATTACATATAAACAGCAAACCTGACTTGATGACTAATGACAACAGTATTAATAACAAAACAACCATAAAGCTTAGGTGATCAGGAAAAAAAAAAAGAGAGAACAGCATAATTTGAATGCATTTCATATTCGCCGAAATCAGAGCGTTTGTGTACAAAACTGTAAAACGAAACTGCTGTCGGCCGTAACGAAACTGAAAAATCTCGTAGTCCCGAAAGTCCCGAAGTGGTGTTCGAACGCTTTCAGTTTCATTGCCGCTAGCAAAAAAAATGTCAAATATCAACAATGACCGCAGGCCACATGCAATGGCCATAATTGTCTGAAATAATCAAATTGCTCCCTTTTCCAGTAAAACAATTGTATACAAGAGTGAGTACCGACGTGCTCGTGTCTAGAGTTGCATACGTTGTCAAGATGTAAACGAACTTTTAAGTGGAAGCGAAACAACAAACTTGTGATAAATTATATGGAAAGTGATACACCAATTCCTTTAGTTTAGCAGCAGAGAACTAGAAATTTGAGTAACATTATGCAAAAGGCTGCATACAATGTACACTGCAGCTGGGAACACTACAAAACAACAAACACACTACAAAATACAAGAATGTTAACACTAAGTAACACTACAAAGCAGGAAGGAAAAAAAAATGCTTCATGGCATATTTTTACTGAAATTTGTGTGAGTCCAGAACTTTAATTTACTCAGCTAACTTTGGCTCTTTTGATTTGCTCCATACAACCGTTTAATGTTCTTGTGACATAGTATGAAAAACTGGCAAAGATGTGATAGCCAGATGCTTAAACCAGCAGCACCTTGTCTGCTAAAAGCTGCACTTACCTCTCAAAAACCAAGCAGGTGACTGTTGTGGTGGTCTTTCTCTCTCTGCTCCTGCCAAAGCAAAAGGTTACTGCTCTTCTACTACAGTCACCTTGCTTCATTCGCAGAACATCTTTTATATACAGTAGCGGACAA